>NC_069505.1:215237226-215537226 GCF_027579735.1 Bombina bombina
AATTTGTTCCTTTTTTTTCCCTTCCCGTAGTGTAGCTGTCCCCCCTCAATATCCTACCCCCCTCCCAGATCCCATTCCAAACAATTATTTCCCCTCTCCCTTAGGGACAGATCAGTTGCTCGTGCGCACGCCCCCCCCACGCTCCTGCCCCCGTCACGCGCTCCCGCTCCCCTTCCCGGAACATCAGCCGGAACTAATTGAGCGATGGGCCGTCCACCCACCTCCCTGCAGATGCTCCCACCCACCAACGTTCGGCACCACAGTGGCCCTCTCTGCATCGGTGTGCAAAGAAATCCCCAACGACGTATAGGGTACGTCGTTGGTCGTTAATGACCGTTTTGTGTAGGACGTATCCTGTATGTCGTTGGTTGTTAAGGGGTTAATATTATTTTATTTTTTGTTACCTTATTTATATAACACATTTTTTTCTCAGGAATGCTGACAGCACACACTGCAACTGACAGTGTATTCACTTTCTCTGGTTATACTGTATCTAGTATATAATTAGTTGGTGTCACTTCATTATCTGACATATCTAAATGGTTTATTTAATTACCACTGACAACTGTCAGTTATCCCGGCTGTCTCATTCCTGAGATAAAGCAACATGTGAGACTTAAAGGGACACTGAACACAATTTTTTTCTTTTGTGATTTAGATAGAGCATGCAATTTTAAGCAACTTTCTAATTGACTCCTATTATCAAATTGTTTTCATTCTTCTTGTATCTTTATTTTAAATGCAAGAATGTAAATTTAGATGCCGGCCCATTTATGGTGAACAAACTGGGTTGTTCTTGCTGATTGGTGGATACATTTTTCAGCCGCTTTCAAGGTATTGATGTGATGCCTCGATATTGAGGCATCACTGCTATACCTTTTTTGGCACACCGATGCAGAGAGTGCCACTCTGTGGCCCTCTCTTCATCGGCCTACACTGCAGAAACTATTTATTAATTTATTTTAGAAAAATGGTTTTAAAAAAAAAAAAAAAAAAAAGAGGCTTTTATTTTAGTACTGGCAGACTTTCTAATTATCAAAAAGCAACGCCAAAGCCATATATCTCTGCTTTTTCTGAACAAAGGGGATCCCAGAGAAGCATTTACAACCATTTGTGCCATAATTGCACAAAGCTAATTGTAAATAATTTCAGTGAGAAACCTAAAGTTAGTGAAAAAGTTAGCAATTTTTTTTATTTGATCGCATTTGGTGGTGAAATGGTGGCATGAAATATACCAAATTGGGCCTAGATCAATACTTTGGGTTGTCTACTAAAAGAATATATATACATGTAAAGGGATATTCAGGGATTCCTGACAGATATCAGTGTTACAACGTAACTATCGGTAATTTTGAAAAAAAATAGTTTGGAAATAGCAAAGTGCTACTTGTACTTATTGCCCTATAACTTGCAAAAAAAAGCAAAGAACATGTAAACATTGGGTATTTCTAAACTCAGGACAAAATTTAGAAACTATTTAGCCTGGTTGTTTTTTTGGTGGTTGTAGATGTGTAACAGATTTTGGGGGGTCAAAGTTTTTTCATCATATTTTATAAAAAAATTTTATAGTAAATTATAAGATATGATGAAAATAATGGTATCATTAGAAAGTCCATTTAATGGCGAGAAACGGTATATAATATATGTGGGTACAGTAAATGAGTAAGAGGAAAAATACTGTACAGCTAAACACAAACACTGTAGAAATGTAAAAATAGCCCCAGTTCTTTTGACAGACTTGCAGTCTAGCCAATCAGTGCCTGCTCCCAGATTACTTCACGTGCACGAGCACAGTGTTCTCTATATGAAATATGTGAACTAACACCCTCTAGTGGTGAAAAACTGTTAAAATGCAATCTGAAAGAGGTGGGCTTCAAGGTCTAAGAAATTAGCATATGAACTTCCTAGGTTAAGCTTTCAACTAAGAATACCAAGAGAACAAAGCAAAATTGTTGATAAAAGTAAATTGGAAAATTGTTTAAAATTACATGCTCTATCTGAATCATGAAAGTTTATTTTGGCCTAGACTGTCCCTTTAACACTAGTGGTGCTGCAAGTCTATGTGCTTAACCTCTACAAAGTTGTTTTTTTAAATGTCTAACCGCCTCACCACTTGTCTTAAAATGAGCTAGACTTGCTTTTTAAGGGACATTATACACTTGTTTTTTTTTTGTAGATTATCCATTTATACAGCCGATCTGGGGGGGATTTTATAGCAATGGATAGTTTTGCTTATTTTTTTAATAACATTGTCCTAACCAAGACCCAAAGTTTTAGATGTATACGGATGTCCACAGACTTCAGATTATTTCTCTTTGTATAATGGGTCTTTTCATATGCAGGGGAGGGCAGAGATTCTGCTATCAGTGGGTGTCCCAGGCTAATCTCATTAACAGTGTTAAATTGGGAGCTTCTAAGTAAGTTTTTTTTAAAAGGTTTTACACTGGATGTTTATATCAGTATCTGTGCATATTCTTCTTTATAATGGCGTCTATTACATGTAGTTAAATGAAAATTGTGTATACTGTCCCTTTAAAGAGACACTAAAGTCAAAATTACAGTTTCATTTTTTTAGATAAAGCATGGTTGTTTTTAGAGACTTTCCAGATTACTTCTGCACACTGAGCATGTGTAAGATGCCATTAAACTGAATATAGTTCGCTCCCGCTACCAGACCAGAGCGAGTTACATTCAGTTTAATGGTGCCATTGGGCGCACGTTGACTAGACAGCTTGCCCCCCGATGCGCTTAGGAAAAAAAGGCTTGCTCAGTAGGGTCTGGAGCAGAGTTCTGTAAAATGGAACTTTGTAATAAAGTATCTCTGATATACTTTGATGGATAAAGTTGGCGCTAAGCTAATGTTATATAGTTCTGCAATATGTACAGAATGATATAACATTACTTTGTAGGTTTACTGTCCCTTTTAATGATTTTTTATTTCATGCTCTATCTGAATCATGAATTGAAATCTTTGGGTTTCATGGAACTCAACTTGAGATCTCTAAACCTCTAATGTGCTTCAGAATCGCTTCCACTCTGTAAGTCGACCGCTGCTACAAATGCAGCGTCACTTAGTGCGCAATGCACATACGTGAATTGCTGTGTACGAGCGTGACTCATTCTATACCATACACAGCCCCCGTTCACATCCACAACCCCAGGGAAATAATGGTGCCACATGTAGGAGGGATCAGGCGGTCATTTGAAAAGGACCAACGCTTGGAAACGTACTAATTTTTACCTGCATGGGAATAAAAACGTTCCTGGGGTTACTGTTATACTGTGTGATCACGGGGCAAACATTACAATAATGTATGCACAGTTGCAGTGTAGACTGTCCCTTTAATATAAACTTGCCTCTCCACTAGGCCAATGTGGGGTCAAAAACCCTTGAATTTTTTTCATCCAGGGGGCTACATATTTTCCTGCACTGGATGAAGCCACCAGCTGCAGTGTCTGACTTTTAGTCAGTACAACGCTTTCAGTGTATTGCATTTTTTAGTTTCTCGGTTCTGTGCTTTGTTGCTTGTTGCACAGTGATTGATTTGTGGTTAAATATAGTTAAAGGGCAATTATAGACAAAAAAATGACATGCTTTAATTCATTAGAGTAGGTTATTTTATCACTATCAGACTTTCAAATCTATGTGTTTAACCTCCTCAAAGAGGCTAAACACATAATTTACCATTCGGGAGCCAGAGAACTGCTGCAACTTTACGGCTAGATTTAGAGTTTTGCGTTAGAAGGGGTGCGTTAGCTACGCGTGCTTTTTTTTTCCCCCGCACCTTTTAAATACCGCTGGTATTTAGAGTTCACAGAATGGCTGCGTTAGGCTCCAAAAAGGGAGCGTAGAGCATAATTTACCGCCACTGCAACTCTCAATACCAGCGGTGCTTACGGACGCGGCCAGCTTCAAAAACGTGCTCGTGCACGATTCCCCCATAGGAAACAATGGGGCAGTTTGAGCTGAAATAAAACCTAACACCTGCAAAAAAGCAGCGTTCAGCTCCTAACGCAGCCCCATTGTTTCCTATGGGGAAACACTTCCTACGTCTGCACCTAACACCCTAACATGTACCCCGAGTCTAAACACCCCTAACCTTACACTTATTAACCTCTAATCTGCCGACCCTGCTATCGCTGACCCCTGCATTATATTATTAACCCCTAATCTGCCTACGTTATCCCTATGTACCCCTAATCTGCTGCCCCTAACACCGCCGACCCCTATATTATATTTATTAACCCCTAATCTGCCCCCCACAACGTCACCGCTACCTACCTACAATTATTAACCTCTAATCTGCCGACCGGACCTCACTGCTACTATAATAAAGTTATTAACCCCTAATCCGCCTCACTCCCGCCTCAAAGGGGGCTTAGAGTAGGTGTAATTAGCTTAAAATTGTTGTAATATTTTTATAATGTTTGTAAATTATTTTTTTATTTTTTGTAACTTAGTTCTCTTTTTATTTTTTGTACTTTAGTTAGTTTATTTAATTGTATTTATTTGTAGGTATTTTATTTAATTAATTTATTGATAGTGTAGTGTTAGGTTTAATTGTAGATAATTGTAGGTATTTTATTTAATTTATTTATTGATAGTGTAGTGTTAGGTTTAATTGTAACTTAGGTTAGGATTTATTTTACAGGTAATTTTGTAATTATTTTAACTAGGTAGCTATTAAATAGTTATTAACTATTTAATAGCTATTGTACCTAGTTAAAATAAATACAAAGTTGCCTGTAAAATAAATATTAATCCTAAAATAGCTACAATATAATTATAATTTATATTGTAGCTATATTAGGGTTTATTTTACAGGTAAGTATTTAGCTTTAAATAGGAATACTTTAGTTAATAAGATTTATTTTATTTTGTTAGATAAAAATTATATTTAACTTAGGGGGGTGTTAGTGTTAGGGTTAGACTTAGCTTTAGGGGTTAATCCATTTATTAGAGTAGCGGCGAGGTCCGGTCGGCAGATTAGGGGTTAATAATTGAAGTTAGGTGTCGGCGATGTTAGGGATGGCAGATTAGGGGTTAATAATATTTATTATAGGGTTTTTGAGTCGGGAGTGGGGCGGTTTAGGGGTTAATACATTTATTATAGTGGCGGCGAGGTCCGGTCGGAAGATTAGGGGTTAATAATTGTAGGTAAGGTAGCGGTGACGTTGGGGGAGCAGATTTGGGGTTAATATTATGTAGGGGTCGGCGATTTTAGGGGCAGCAGATTAGGGGTACATAGGGACAACGTAGGTTGCGGTGGTGTGCGGTCGGCAGATTAGGGGTTAAAATGTTTTATTAGAGTGGCGGCGATGTGGGGGGGCCTCAGTTTAGGGGTACATAGGTAGTTTATGGGTGTTAGTGTACTTTAGAGCACAGTAGTTAAGAGTTTTATGAACCGGCGTTAGCCCAAAAAGCTCTTAACTCCTGGCTTTTCTCTGCGGCTGGAGTTTTGTCGTTAGATTTCTAACGCTCACTTCAGCCAAGACTCTAAATACCGGCGTTAGAAAGATCCCATTGAAAAGATAGGATACGCATATGCCGTAGGGGGATCTACGGTATTGAAAAGTCATGGCTGGAAAGTGAGCGTTAGACCCTTTCCTGACTGACTCTAAATACCAGTGGTAGCCCAAAACCAGCGTTAGTAGCCCCTAACGCTGGTTTTGACGGCTAACGCAAAACTCTAAATCTAGGCGTTAGTGTTTAAGCACTAGTATAATATTACAATGCTCTAACAAGCATTTTATTTTTGCACTATTATTTCCCTTTGAGAAATGACATTGGTATGACTGCCCCTATACACGTCAGGTGATAACAGCAAATATGAACAACAGGGCTGCCACGTTTTCCTTTAAAAAAATATATATATTAAAGGGACAGTCTACACAAAAATTGTTATTGTTAAAAAAAAAAAAAAAAAATAGACAATGCCTTTACTACCCATTCCCCAGCTTTGCACAACCAACATTGTTATATTAATATACTTTATAACATTTAAACCTCAAAATGTCTGCCTGTTTCTAAGCCACTAAAGACAGCCTCTTATCACATGATTTTTTTATTAGCTTTTCACAAGATACTGCTTGTTCATGTGAGCCATATAGATAACATTGTGCTCATGCCCGTGGAGTTGTGGCAGACTCTGCACTTATTGGATAAAATGTAAGTCAATATATAATAAATAAAAAGTAATGTGACCAGGGGGCTGTCAGAAAAGGCTTAGATACAAGGTAATCACAGAGGTAAGAAGTGTATTAATAAACAGTAACTGTGTTGGTTATGCAAAACAGGGGAAAGGGTATCAAAGGGATTATCTTTTTAAACAATACAAATTTTAGAGTTGACTCTCCCTTTAAAGGGACACTGAACCCAATTTTTTTCTTTCGTGATTCAGATAGAGCATGCAATTTTAAGCAACTTTCTAATTTACTCCTATTATCAATTTTTCTTTGTTCTCTTGCTATCTTTATTTGCATCTAAGTTATTTTTTTGGTTCAGTACTTGTTTATTGGTCAGTTAAATCAATCCACCAATCAGCAAGAACAACCCAGGTTGTTCACCAAAAATGGGCCGGCATCTAAACTTACATTGTTGCTTTTCAAATAAAGAAACCAAGAGAATGAAGAAAATTTGATAATAGGAGTAAATTAGAAAGTTGCTTAAAATTGCATGCTCTATCTAAATCACAAAAGAAAATTTTTTGGTTCAGTGTCCCTTTAAGTGTATTTTTAATACATTGATCCTGACCAATTTCTTGAGTTGTACCGTTGTGTGATGTGCAGCTGTCAGCGAGTACCTCTGGATTGGTATCAGGAGAGAGATCATATGTGCGTCACTAATTTAATAGGCAAACATATTAGGTGAAATATAAGGGTGATATTACAATAATTATGGTATTTAAAGTTTTCCAAGGAAAGATTTGTTCTAAAGAATTGTAGCCTGTCATTTTTGTACTATAATGGCTGCTTAACCCTTAATAGCCTGCAACTCCCAAAGCTAGCTCATCTTTCTAAATTCTAACTTGCATTCACAAAGAGGTTAAATACATAGATTAAACATGGTGACCGCATAAAACTGCTGGTCCTGAACATACAGGGCTGGCGAGCCAATCATCTGGGTCATGTTACTGCCACTACTGACTCTCTCACCAACTATAATGGTCCCTTTAAAGGGACAGTTTACTCAAAAATATTCTCCCCTTTAATTTGTTCCCAATGATCCATTTTACCTGCTGGCGTATATTAAATAGTTTACAAGTAGCTTGTTTATTATTTTATTATTTTGGCATTTTAAAATAGGTGATTTAGCCTGTGGTATCCCTACCTATACTGAAAGTTTCTATACTAGAGTCTAGGCTTTTGACAAGCCTAAGTAAACACAGCCAGCAGAAGACATTACACCCCCAGTGGGGTGCAGGAGAGTTAAAGGGACAGTTTACTCAAAAATTTTCTCCCCTTTAATTTGTTCCCAATGATCCACTTTACCTGCTGGAGTGTATTAAATTGTTTACAAGTAGCTCCTTTACCCTTATATTGGCATTTGAAATGGTTGATTTAGCATGTGGTATCCCCACCTATTCTGAAAGTTTGTGGCCGCGCGTACCAGCTATAGATAAGCTTTGTAAAGACAGCCAGCAGAAGAAATTACACTCCCAGTGCAATATAGCAGAGATAAGGTAATAAAATGTTGATTTTCCATTGTTCTCTCAAAGTATTGGTGATTGTTTTAAGGACAGATATAAGATAAAGAAGCAGGTATATGTGCACAATGTGATACAGTAATGAGATCTGATTATATCTACAAGCTCAACCCATTTTATTAGGCTGTGGCTCCAAAACACAAAATCAGGGCTTTAATATACAGAAATAAACCTTAAAAAGCTAATTTTCATACATTTTTTACTCTGCAGTTGGTAAAAAAAGCAATTGTAAACACATTAAGGGAAAAACTATTTGACAGTATACTGTCCCTTTAAGTAATGATAATTTTACCTGCAAGCTCAACCCATTGTTATAGGCCATGGTTTAAAAGCACAAACCATCTATTTGATATACACAAATAAACATGAAAATGCAATTTCTCATACATTTTATACCCTGCAGCTGGTATAACAAGTCTTTGGAAATACATTAGAGAAAGCTATTTTACAGTGTACTGACCCTTTTAATACAGCGCTTTACACACTACCTTCCAAATGTTCTTGAATTACCCCCATATCTGATCTGTTTCGGCCGCAGTCACTACCTTCCATAGAAGCCAGCTGGGATTATTACACCGGGACCCTCTGGTGCAAGTGACTTACCTTGGTGCACATGTGATTCAATTGCCGCTCTTTGGCAATGTTTTTTTTTTTTAACTTGGCTTCACTTGGAGAACTGCTCAGTTAATTAATCTTTGGCTGAATTGTCTGTCTGGATTTTTTTTAAATGTTCATCCGTGAAGTGTTTGAGAATGTTAATTACAGAGTCTTGACAGCTAAAGTACATAGTGATTCTGTTTCCCAACATCTACCTGTGTTATGTTTGGCTCATTCTGAAACAAAAGCACTACTGGACTTGCTGCATTAATTATGTGCAAATAAAACCAGAGTCTAATAGAAGCTGTTTGTTCAGAAGGAAATTACAAGGGGGTGTAGACTTGTATTAGATTAAGGTCTGGGGATAGACGCATTTAATGTGTTACTGCTAAATTATAGATTACCAAGAAGTAATAATGGAAAAGCCTCGGAGTACAGATTGTATTTCTAAAGTAATGTATCATTACTGATTGCATTTGATTTGTTTTCTGTTTGTGCTATGTCAGTAGTTTTATTATAAGACAATGGTCAAGCCTTTTACTGCCCTATCCTGAGCTATACACACTGTGACCTTGAATAGGTTTTAAAAGGTATTGTTGTCTCCCCCCATTTAAAGGGACACGTGAACTGTAAATTTATTTGTTTCTTAAAGTACTATTAAACTTGACATTTCAACAACATATAAAATGTTTCATCGTTGCAAGTGAAACATTATTGCAATACACATTCATTATTTATTTTGCTACCTTTTGCTGTAAAATAAATCTATAAAATGTGCTTGTTTCACTTTCTCCCAGGGAGGTTTGGGTTAATATTTTTAGGCAATGTGAGCTTTTGTTTACTTAAGTCCCCCCCCCATAGATTCTCAGCAGTTACATGTTTGTAAAAGGTGGATTATCAGTTTTGTATCAGCAATCATGATAGAGTAATCATTCTTTGTAATAGTAACTAAGTTGAATCATTGCTAAACCACCTTAAGGGAAGAGATAATGGCAGGTTTCCCCAGTCTCTCTCAACTGCACATGTGCAAACAGAGTTTGTGCTACATCTGAATATTAGTTTGTGATTGGTTAGCAAGGATTCTTTTGTTCTGGGGGACAGGGAAATCAGTGAAATGAATAAACCTAAATCAATATACTAATATAACAAAATAAAGCTGCAGTTTTCATTGCAAAATTATTCTCAGATATGAAGGTTCAAAATCAAGTAGTTAAAAATGTGTGTTTAGTGGTCCTTTAATATATTTTCAATGACTTGCTATACCAGTTGCACAGTATTAACCCCTTAATGACCACAGCACTTTTCCATTTTCTGTCCGTTTGGGACCAAGGCTATTTTTACATCTTCGGTGTTTGTGTTTAGCTGTAATTTTCCCCTTACTCATTTAATGTACCCACACATATTATATACCGTTTCTTCTGTTAAGTGTGATCAGTCCACGGGTCATCATTACTTCTGGGATATTACTCCTCCCCAACAGGAAGTGCAAGAGGATTCACCCAGCAGAGCTGCATATAGCTCCTCCCCTCTACGTCACTCCCAGTCATTCTCTTGCACCCAACGACTAGATAGGATGTGTGAGAGGACTATGGTGATTTTATTTAGTTTTATTTCTTCAATCAAAAGTTTGTTATTTTTTAATAGCACCGGAGTGTGTTATTCCTTCTCTGGTAGAATTTGAAGAAGAATCTACCTGAGTTTTTACTATGATTTTAGCCGGAGTAGTTAAGATCATATTGCTGTTTCTCGGCCATCTGAGGAGAGGTAAACTTCAGATCAGGGGACAGCGGGCAGGTTAATCTGCAAAGAGGTATGTAGCAGTTTTTATTTTCTGACAATGGAATTGATGAGAAAATCCTGCCATACCGATACAATATCATGTATGTATATTTTACATTTGAGTATTCTGGGGAATGGTACTTCACTGGAATTACACTGTGTGTATAAACTTTAGCCTATTTGCAAGCAACAGGCTTTTTACTAATTTATGTTAAACGTTTTTGCTGGAATGTAAAATCGTTTTCATTTTCTGAGGTACTGGGTGAATAAAATGTTTGGGCACTATTTTTCCACTTGGCAGTTGCTTGATCTAATTCTGACAGTTTACTGATCTCTCTCACTGTTGTGTGTGAGGGGGAGGGGCCTTTTTTGGCGCTTTTGCTACGCATCAAAAATTTCAGTCAGAAAGTCATTGTTGTTTTCCTGCATGTTCCGGTTCATCTCTACAGAACTCAGGGGTCTTCAAAGCTTGTTTGAGGGAAGTAAACTTCACAACAGAGCTGTGAGATTGTAGTTGACTGTGATAAAAAACGTTTATTCTTAAAAATTTTTAGGCCATCAGGGTTAGTTATTCTTTGCTAATGGGAACAAGCCTTTGCTAAAATTGTGTTTTGTTTTACAAAGTTTGATGCTGTAACCTTTTCAGTTTATTGATTTCAACTGCCATATATCTTTCTGTGCTTCTTAGGCACAGTACGTTTTGCATTGTATTTTACTTGTATGATATTTCCAAGTTGCAAGTTTAGTTGCTAGTGTGTTAAACATGTCTGATTCAGAGGATGAGACCTGTACTATTTGTACTAACGCCAAAGTGGAGCCCAATAGAAATTTATGTACTAACTGTATTGATGCTACTTTAAATAAAAGTCAATCTGTACAAATTGAACAAATTTCACCAAACAACGAGGGGAGAGTTATGCCGACTAACTCGCCTCACGTGACAGTACCTACATCTCCCGCTCAGGAGGTGCGCGATATTGTGGCGCCCAGTACATCTGGGCGGCCATTTCAAATAACATTACAAGATATGGCTACTGTTATGACTGAGGTTTTGGCTAAATTACCAGAGCTAAGAGGCAAGCGTGATCACTCTGGGGTGAGAACAGAGTGCGCTGATAATGCTAGGGCCATGTCAGATACTGCTTCACAACTTGCAGAACATGAGGACGGAGAGCTTCATTCTGCGGCTGACGGTTCTGATCCAAACAGATTGGATTCAGATATTTCAAATTTTAAATTTAAGCTGGAAAACCTCCGTGTATTATTAGGGGAGGTGTTAGCGGCTCTGAATGATTGTAACACAGTTGCAATACCAGAGAAAATGTGTAGGTTGGATAAATATTTTGCTGTACCAACAAGTACTGACGCTTTTCCTATACCTAAGAGACTAACTGAAATTATTACTAAGGAGTGGGATAGACCCGGTGTGCCGTTCTCACCCCCTCCGATATTTAGAAAGATGTTTCCAATAGACACCACCACACGGGACTTATGGCAAACGGTCCCTAAGGTGGAGGGAGCAGTTTCTACTTTAGCTAAGCGTACCACTATCCCGGTAGAGGATAGCTGTGCCTTTTCAGATCCAATGGATAAAAAGTTAGAGGGTTACCTTAAGAAAATGTTTGTTCAACAAGGTTTTATATTGCAACCCCTTGCATGCATTGCACCGGTCACGGCTGCAGCGGCATTCTGGATTGAGTCTCTGGAAGAGAACCTTAGTTCAGCTACTCTGGACGACATTTCGGACAGGCTTAGAATCCTTAAGCTAGCTAATTCATTCATTTCGGAAGCCGTAGTACATTTAACTAAACTTACGGCTAAGAATTCCGGATTCGCCATTCAGGCGCGCAGAGCACTGTGGCTAAAATCCTGGTCAGCTGATGTAACTTCTAAGTCCAAATTACTTAATATACCTTTCAAGGGGCAGACCTTGTTTGGGCCCGGTTTGAAAGAAATTATCGCTGACATTACAGGAGGTAAGGGCCACGCCCTGCCTCAAGACAGAGCCAAACCTAAGGCTAGACAGTCTAATTTTCGTTCCTTTCGGAATTTCAAAGCAGGAGCAGCATCAACTTCCACTGCTCCAAAACAAGAAGGATCTGTTGCTCGCTACAGACAAGGCTGGAGACCTAACCAGTCCTGGAACAAGGGCAAGCAGGCCAAGAAACCTGCTACTGCCCCTAAAACAGCATGAATTGAGGGCCCCCGATCCGGGATCGGATCTAGTGGGGGGCAGAATTTCTCTCTTCGCCCAGGCTTGGGCAAGAGATGTCCAGGATCCCTGGGCGCTAGAGATAATATCTCAGGGATACCTTCTGGACTTCAAATACTCTCCTCCAAGAGAGAGATTTCATCTGTCAAGGTTGTCAACAAACCAAACAAAGAGAGAAGCGTTTCTACGCTGCGTACAAGAACTTTTGTTAATGGGAGTAATCCATCCAGTTCCACGGTCGGAACAGGGACAAGGGTTTTACTCAAATCTGTTTGTGGTTCCCAAAAAAGAGGGAACTTTCAGACCAATCCTGGATTTAAAGATCCTAAACAAATTCCTAAGAGTTCCATCGTTCAAAATGGAGACTATTCGGACAATTTTACCCATGATCCAAGAAGGTCAGTACATGACCACAGTGGATTTAAAGGATGCTTACCTTCACATACCGATTCACAAAGATCATTACCGGTATCTAAGGTTTGCCTTTCTAGACAGGCATTACCAGTTTGTAGCTCTTCCATTCGGATTGGCTACAGCTCCAAGAATCTTCACAAAGGTTCTGGGTGCTCTTCTGGCGGTACTAAGACCGCGGGGAATCTCGGTGGCTCCGTACCTAGACGACATTCTGATACAAGCTTCAAGCTTTCAAACTGCCAAGTCTCATACAGAGTTAGTACTGGCTTTTCTAAGGTCACATGGATGGAAGGTGAACGAAAAGAAAAGTTCACTCGTTCCACTCACAAGAGTTCCCTTCCTGGGGACTCTTATAGATTCTGTAGAAATGAAGATTTACCTGACAGAGGACAGGTTAACAAAACTTCAAGGTGCTTGCCGCACCCTTCATTCCATTCAACACCCGTCAGTGGCTCAATGCATGGAGGTAATCGGCTTAATGGTAGCGGCAATGGACATAGTACCCTTTGCTCGCTTACACCTCAGACCACTGCAACTGTGCATGCTAAGTCAGTGGAATGGGGATTACTCAGACTTGTCCCCTTCTCTGAATCTGGATCAAGAGACCAGAAATTCTCTTCTATGGTGGCTTTCTCGGCCACATCTGTCCAGGGGGATGCCATTCAGCAGACCAGACTGGACAATTGTAACAACAGACGCCAGCCTTCTAGGTTGGGGTGCCGTCTGGAATTCTCTGAAAGCTCAGGGACAATGGAGTCAGGAGGAGAGTCTCCTGCCAATAAACATTCTGGAATTGAGAGCAGTTCTCAATGCCCTCCTGGCTTGGCCCCAGTTGACAACTCGGGGGTTCATCAGGTTTCAGTCGGACAACATCACGACGGTAGCTTACATCAACCATCAGGGAGGGACAAGAAGCTCCCTAGCAATGATGGAAGTATCAAAGATAATTCGCTGGGCAGAGTCTCACTCTTGCCACCTGTCAGCAATCCACATTCCGGGAGTGGAGAACTGGGAGGCGGATTTGTTAAGTCGTCAGACTTTTCATCCGGGGGAGTGGGAACTTCATCCGGAGGTTTTTGCCCAAATACTTCGACGTTGGGGCAAACCAGAGATAGATCTCATGGCGTCTCGGCAGAATGCCAAGCTTCCTCGTTACGGGTCCAGATCCAGGAGCAGTCCTGATAGATGCCCTGACAGCACCTTGGGACTTCAGGATGGCTTATGTGTTCCCACCCTTCCCGATGCTTCCTCGATTGATTGCCAGAATCAAACAGGAGAGAGCATCAGTGATTCTAATAGCACCTGCATGGCCACGCAGGACTTGGTATGCAGACCTGGTGGACATGTCATCCTGTCCACCTTGGTCTCTACCTCTGAAACAGGACCTCCTGATACAGGGTCCTTTCAAACATCAAAATCTAACTTCTCTGAAGCTGACTGCTTGGAAATTGAACGTTTGATTTTATCAAGACGTGGGTTTTCTGAGTCAGTTATTGACACCTTAATACAGGCTAGGAAGCCTGTTACCAGAAGGATTTACCATAAGATATGGCGTAAATACCTATATTGGTGTGAATCCAAAGGTTACTCTTGGAGTAAGGTTAGGATTCCTAGGATATTGTCTTTTCTACAAGAAGGTTTAGAAAAGGGTTTATCTGCTAGTTCATTAAAGGGACAGATTTCAGCTCTGTCCATTCTGTTACACAAACGTCTGTCAGAAGTGCCAGACGTTCAGGCTTTTTGTCAGGCTTTGGCTAGGATTAAGCCTGTGTTTAAAACTGTTGCTCCGCCATGGAGTTTAAACCTTGTTCTTAACGTTTTACAGGGCGTTCCGTTTGAACCCCTCCATTCCATTGATATAAAGTTGTTATCTTGGAAAGTTCTATTTTTAATGGCTATTTCCTCGGCTCGAAGAGTCTCTGAGTTATCAGCCTTACATTGTGATTCTCCTTATTTGATTTTTCATTCGGATAAGGTAGTTCTGCGTACTAAACCTGGGTTCTTACCTAAGGTAGTCACTAACAGGAATATCAATCAAGAGATTGTTGTTCCTTCTTTGTGTCCAAATCCTTCTTCGAAGAAGGAACGTCTACTGCACAATCTGGACGTAGTTCGTGCCCTAAAATTTTACTTACAGGCAACTAAGGAATTTCGACAAACGTCTTCTCTGTTTGTCGTTTACTCTGGTCAGAGGAGAGGTCAAAAGGCTTCTGCTACCTCTCTTTCCTTTTGGCTTCGTAGCATAATACGTTTAGCTTATGAGACTGCTGGACAGCAGCCTCCTGAAAGAATTACAGCTCATTCTACTAGAGCTGTGGCTTCCACTTGGGCCTTCAAGAATGAGGCCTCTGTTGAACAGATTTGCAAGGCTGCAACTTGGTCTTCGCTTCATACTTTTTCCAAATTTTACAAATTTGACACTTTTGCTTCCTCGGAGGCTATTTTTGGGAGAAAGGTTCTTCAGGCAGTGGTTCCTTCTGTATAAAGAGCCTGCCTATCCCTCCCGTCATCCGTGTACTTTTGCTTTGGTATTGGTATCCCAGAAGTAATGATGACCCGTGGACTGATCACACTTAACAGAAGAAAACATAATTTATGCTTACCTGATAAATTCCTTTCTTCTGTAGTGTGATCAGTCCACGGCCCGCCCTGTTTTTTAAGGCAGGTAAATATTTTTTAAATTATACTCCAGTCACCACTACACCCTTGGTTTCTCCTTTCTCGTTGGTCCTTGGTCGAATGACTGGGAGTGACGTAGAGGGGAGGAGCTATATGCAGCTCTGCTGGGTGAATCCTCTTGCACTTCCTGTTGGGGAGGAGTAATATCCCAGAAGTAATGATGACCCGTGGACTGATCACACTACAGAAGAAAGGAATTTATCAGGTAAGCATAAATTATGTTTTTTCTCGCCAATAAATGGACTTTCAAAATATACCATTATTTTCATCATATCTTATAATTTACTATAAATTTTTTTTATAAAATATGAGGAAAAAATGGAAAAAAACACACTTTTTCTAACTTTGACCCCCAAAATCTGTTATACATCTATAACCACCAAAAAAAACATATGCTAAATAGTTTCTAAATTTTGTCCTGAGTTTAGAAATACCCAATGTTTACATGTTCTTTGCTTTTTTTGCAAGTTATAGGGCCATAAATACAAGTAGCACTTTGCTATTTCCAAACCACTTTTTTTCAAAATTAGCGCTAGTTACATTAGAACACTGATATCTTTCAGGAATCTCTGAATATCCATTGACATGTATATATATTTTTTTTAGAAGACATCCCAAAGTATTGATCTAGGCCCATTTTGGTATATTTCATGCCACCATTTCACCGCCAAATGCGATCAAATAAAAAAAATTGTTCACTTTTTCACAATTTTTTTCACAAACTTTAGGTTTCTCACTGAAATTATTTACAAAAAACTTATGCAATTATAGCATACATGGTTGTAAATGCTTCTCTGGGATCCCCTTTGTTCATAAATAGCAGACATATATGGCTTTGGTTTTGCTTTTTACTAATTAGAAGGCTGTTAAATGCGACTGTGCACCACACGTGTATTATGCCCAGCAGTGAAGGGGTTAATTAGGGAGCATGTAGGGAGCTTCTAGGGTTAATTTTAGCTTCAGTGTAGTGTAGTAGACAACCCCAAGTATTGATCTAGGCCCATTTTGGTATATTTCATGCCACCATTTCACCGCCAAATGCAATCAAATTAAAAAAAACGCTACATTTTTCACAATTTTAGGTTTCTCACTGAAATTATTTACAAACAGCATGTGCAATTATGGCACAAATGGTTGTAAATGCTTCTCTGGGATCCCCTTTGTTCAGAAATAGCAGACATATATGACTTTGGCGTTGCTTTTTGGTAATTAGAAGGCCGCTAAGTTCTGCTGCGCATCACACGTGTATTATGGCTAGCAGTGAAGGGGTTAATTAGGTAGTTTGTAGGGAGCTTGCAGGGTTAATTTTAGCTTTAGTGTAGAGATCAGACTCCCACCTGACACATCAGACCCCCTGATCCCTCCCAAACAGCTCCCTTCCCTCCCCCACCCCACAATTGTCCCCGCCATCTTAAGTACTGGCAGAAAGTCTGCCAGTACTAAAATAAAAGGTTTTTTTTAGCATATTTACATATGCTACTTTGTAGGATCCCCCTTAGCCCCCAACCTCCCTGATCCCCACCAAGTACCCAGTTTGCAAGAGAATTTTTTTTTTTTTAATTGTTATGTACTTTTTCTGTAGTGTAGCTTCCCCCCCCCAGACCAATCCCCCACCCCCTGACTAATGTATAGAAATACTATTTTAAAACTTTTAATACATCTTTTTTGTATTTTAAAACTTTTAATAAATCTTTTTTTCTGTAGTGCAGCGGTTCCCACCCGCTCCCTCCCCGTGCACGCGCCCGCCCTCCCGTGCGCGTGTCCGTGCGCGCCCCCGATGACCCCCGCCCACGATCCCGCCCCCCTACACATCATCAGGGCCATCGATGGCCGCCACCCGCCTCCCGAACCGGCTCCCACCCACCAACAAATTTAGCCGGTGATGTCCGGTGCAGAGATGGCCACAGAGTGGCCATCTCTGCACCGGATTGCTAAAAAAGGTTATTGCAGGATGCCTCAATATCGAGGCATCACTGCAATAACCGGAAAGCAACTGGAAGCGAGCAGGATCGCTTCCAGCTGCTTTCCAGACCAAGGACGTACGCCACACGTCCTCGGTCATTAACTGTATTTTTTTGAGGACGTGTGGCGTACGTCCTTGGTCGTTAAAGGGACACTAAACCCAAATTATTTATTTAATGATTCAGATAGAACATGCAATTTTAAGCAACTTTCTAATTATCTCCTATTATAATTTTTTCTTCGTTCTCTTGCTATCTTTATTTAAAAAGCAGGAATGTAAAGCTTAAGAGGCAGCCCACTTTTGCTTGAGAACCTTGGTTATACTTGCTTATTGGTGTTCTCACTGTATCCACCAATACGCAAGTGCTATCATGGTGTTGAACCTAAAATGGGCTGGCTCCTAAGCTTTAAATTACTACTTTTAATTAACGATCGCAAGAGAACGAATACATATTAATAGTAGGAATAAATTAGAAAGTTGCTTAAAATAGCATGCTCTATATGAATCATTAAAGAAAAAAATTTGGTTTAGTACTCCTTTAAATGTATGGAGAAATGCTTCTTTTAATTTGTTTTGGTATAATAAATAGCAGCTTTTGACTGTTGAAACCACAACCCATTTACACAGGCTGAGCTTGTAGGGAGAGCAGACCTCCCTATTTCATCTCTTTGTATACACAAATGATTCCTTATATCTCTTTCTGTATACACAAAGGGTGATTTTCAGTGCAATTGAAAATTAACATTTTTGAATATTTACTTTATTCTATTGGTACCCTTTGTTGAAAAGCATATATAGTTAGGCTCAGGAGAAGCAATGCGCTACTGGTAACCATGTGAACACATTGGGTGAGTCAATGACGAGAGGCACATATGCGCCACCAATCAGCAGCTAGCTTTCAATAATGCATTACTGCTCCTGAGTCTTCCTATGTATACTTTTCAACAAAGGATACTAAGAGAATAAACACATTTGGTAATAGAGGTAAACTTAAAAGTTGCATGTTCTGTCGGAACTTTAGTGTCCATTTAAAGGGACATAACAGTATACAGTACTGTATAACACCTATTCTACATTTTCTGTGTATTGGAGAAAGCAGGTCTTAGTCGTCTTTATAATCAAAAATGTAAATTCTGCACCTGATCACTCCCATAATAATTATTCTTGACTTTTTTCCAAGACAAACAGTGCACATGTTAAAGGGGTATATAGGTGTACATTTTCAGAGATAATCGTATTTACAAGCTGCTGTGTCAGTCTTGATGACTATTCCAACTAGAGCTCGATTTATCAATCCATGGGACAGGGAAGTACATATATTCACCACTGCCCACCCGAGCTCTCCTCTGGCAGACAGCAATCTGCTGCCGGAATGTAACTTTGCAAACGAGTGCAACCCCGCACACAGCCAATCACGCATGGTCAGGAGCTGTCAATCTCCTCGGTTAGACGAGACCGGGGAGATTGAAATTCTCCACCTAAGAGGTGGAGAACAGGGTAGGGAAGCAGTGGTCTGATGACCGCTGCTTGATAAATACTGACTGCTGGTTCTCTTGTGCGAATCTGCAGTTATAGGGAGGAGAAGGGCTTGATAAATACTGACTGCAGGTTCTCTTGTGTCTGATGACTGCTGCTTGATAAATACTGACTGCAGGTTCTCTTGTGTCTGATGACCGCTGCTTGATAAATACTGACTGCAGGTTCTCTTGTGTATGATGACCGCTGCTTGATAAATACTGACTGCAGGTTCTCTTGTGTCTGATGACCGCTGCTTGATAAATACTGACTGCAGGTTCTCTTGTGTCTGATGACCACTGCTTGATAAATACTGATTGCAGGTTCTCTTGTGCGAATCTGCAGTTATAGGGAGGAGAAGGGCTTGATAAATACTGACTGCAGGTTCTCTTGTGTCTGATAACCGCTGCTTGATAAATACTGACTGCAGGTTCTCTTGTGTCTGATGACTGCTGCTTGATAAATACTGACTGCAGGTTCTCTTGTGTCTGATGACCGCTGCTTGATAAATACTGACTGCAGGTTCTCTTGTGTCTGATGACCGCTGCTTGATAAATACTGACTGCAGGTTCTCTTGTGTCTGATGACTGCTGCTTGATAAATACTGACTGCAGGTTCTCTTGTGTCTGATGACTGCTGCTTGATAAATACTGACTGCAGGTTCTCTTGTGTCTGATGACCGCTGCTTGATAAATACTGACTGCAGGTTCTCTTGTGTCTGATGACCGCTGCTTGATAAATACTGACTGCAGGTTCTCTTGTGTCTGATGACTGCTGCTTGATAAATACTGACTGCAGGTTCTCTTGTGTCTGATGACCGCTGCTTGATAAATACTGACTGCAGGTTCTCTTGTGTCTGATGACCGCTGCTTGATAAATACTGACTGCAGGTTCTCTTGTGTCTGATGACTGCTGCTTGATAAATACTGACTGCAGGTTCTCTTGTGTCTGATGACCGCTGCTTGATAAATACTGACTGCAGGTTCTCTTGTGTCTGATGACCGCTGCTTGATAAATACTGACTGCAGGTTCTCTTGTGTCTGATGACCGCTGCTTGATAAATACTGACTGCAGGTTCTCTTGTGTCTGATGACCGCTGCTTGATAAATACTGACTGCAGGTTCTCTTGTGTCTGATGACCACTGCTTGATAAATACTGACTGCAGGTTCTCTTGTGCAAATCTGCAGTTATAGGGAGGAGAAGGGCTTGATAAATACTGACTGCAGGTTCTCTTGTGTCTGATGACCGCTGTTTGATAAATACTGACTGCAGGTTCTCTTGTGTCTGATGATCGCTGCTTGATAAATACTGACTGCAGGTTCTCTTGTGCGAATCTGCAGTTATAGGGAGGAGAAGGGATTGATAAATACTGACTGCAGGTTCTCTTGTGTCTGATGACCGCTGTTTGATAAATACTGACTGCAGGTTCTCTTGTGTCTGATGACCGCTGCTTGATAAATACTGACTGCAGGTTCTCTTGTGCGAATCTGCAGTTATAGGGAGGAGAAGGGCTTGATAAATACTGACTGCAGGTTCTCTTGTGTCTGATGACCGCTGCTTGATAAATACTGACTGCAGGTTCTCTTGTGTCTGATGACAGCTGCTTGATAAATACTGACTGCAGGTTCTCTTGTGTCTGATGACCGCTGCTTGATAAATACTGACTGCAGGTTCTCTTGTGTGAATCTGCAGTCATAGGGAGGAGAATGGCTTCTATTCAGTTTGCATACTGTGCAGTGAAGCCCTGCCAGAACTATAACAAAAGGGTCTACTCATCATGAGAACACTGACTAATTTGTGTCTTTAAACCTCCTTCTTACTCGCTATGACTCTCAGTATGAGCATGTGATAGCGCTCTGTGAATGTAACCTACCTTGCTGTCTCTCTGGCAGTGGGAAATGATTGAATACTCACTATAAACCTCCTACTAACTTGCTATGACCCTCAGTATGAGCATGTGCTAGCGCTCTGTGAATGCTACCTACCTACCTTGCTGGCTGTTCGGCAGTGGGAAATGATGGAATACTCATTATAAACTTCCTCTTAACTTGCTATGACCCTCAGTATGAGCATGTGCTAGTGCTCTGTGCATATAACCTACCTACCTACCTTGCTGGCTGTTCGGCAGCGGGAAATGATGGAATACTCACTATAAACTTTCTCCTAACTTGCTATGACCCTCAGTATGAGCATGTGCTAGCGCTCTGTGAATGCAACCTACCTACTTACCTACCTACCTTGCTGTGTCTCTGGCAGCGGGAAATTATGGAAAACTCACTATAAACCTCCTCCTAACTTGCTATGACCCTCAGTATGAGCATGTGCTAGCGCTCTGTGAATGTAACCTACCTTACTTGCTGGCTGTCTGGCAGCGGTAAATGATGGAAAACTCACTATAAACCTCAGATTTGCATTTTGTACTTCTGGTGTTTACAATGGGATCTCCACTTCCAGCCTGTTCTTTAATGTAATCATGTGACTTTACCTATAGTCCCTTTAAATGAACTTGCAATGGAATTTAGATGTATTATTTGGAAATATACTGATTCCAGCCTTGTACTGATATAGAGACCATGTTATGGAGTATTTCCATTTCTATAAATCACTGGTTTTCAAACCTGTCCTCAGACCTCACTAACAGGCCAGGTTTTGTGGATATCTGAAATAGAGCACAGGTGAAATAATCAGCTGATTAGTAAACACTGTTATTTTACCTGCTCTTAACCAAGGATACTCCTGAAAACCTGGCCTGTTAGGGAGGCTTGAGAACAGGTTTGAACCAGTGCCTTAATGTGATACAGCATATCTGTAAAAATAAAAAAGGCTGTTTAGAAAATATCATAGGAACATTTCTATTAAAAAAAATAATAATATATATTTTATCACAATTTCCCAGGTAGCCTCATTCCATTGTAAAGCAAATTATTAACTCAACACTGATGATACTGATTAGCCGTTTGTTTCTTTAACAACATACAAATAACAGTAGAAAGAGAAGCTCTGGGTCACAGATCACTTACTCTGGTAGCTGATGACATTGTGTGGGCAAAATATCACTTACCCAGATAAACTATTGGTTCCTTTCTCTTGTGGGGGAGGGGGACCCACACACACAAGGAATAAGCTTGTGGATAACATGTCCCTTTAAAACAGAACCAGAACCAAGAGGTGGATTCATGATACAGAGAAACCTGTTAATAGAACCTAATGTGCACGTGCAGAGGCTCGGAGACTACCGCATCACCATGAAGGGGCTAGTGGAGTGTCTGATGCGTACAGAATAATAGAGGAACAAGAGATGGGAACCAATATCTTTATCTGTGTGAGTGATGTCACTGGGAGGGGGCTCACGCCCTTATTAGTGTGCATCATAACCTGGGTCTGAATCTTATCCCCCCATAATACCCAGTCTAGTTTTTGTGACAATGCTGAACTGTCTGTGCACACCGGAGGCTTTAAAGGGACAGTACAGACACACTTAGACATTCATGATTCAGACAGAGCATACAATTTTAAACAACTTTTCAGTTTACTTCTATTATTTAATTTGCTTCCTTTTCTTGGTATCCTTATCTAGGTAAGCTCAGGAGCAGCAAAGAACCTAGGTTGTAGCTTCTGATTGGTGGCTGCATATATATGCCAATTGTCATTGCCTCTCCCATGTGTTCAGTTAGAAACCAGCAGTGCATTGCTGCTCATTCAACAAATGATACCAAGAGAATGAAGCACATTTGATAATAGAAGTAAATTGGAAAGTTGTTTAAAATTGTATGTTCTACCTAAATCATGAATGAAAAATTTTGGGTTCCATGTCCCTTAAAGCTTGCAGTAGCTCTGGGCTCAGTAAAGGGAAACCTCACTGCAAATACAGTCCCTATCCCACTGCATGCAAACACAGAGACTGGAGGAGGAACCTGGATTAGGTGTCTCCTAGTCAAAGAGCGATGTCTGTATCATAAAGAGACGCTGAGCTGCATGAGAATCCATTTAACTCAAAATCTAACAACACATACAACTTGTATTATTGAAAGAATAGCATTATTGCAATATACATTCATCATTTATTTTGATTCCTTTTGCTGTAAAATACCTCTAAAAAATTGTGCTTGTCCCACTTTCTCCCGGGATGGGGGGATGGGGGGGGGTTAATACTGTATTCTTTCATATAGGTGGTGAGAGTCCACAAGCTGTTACTAATGGGATATACACCAGGAAAGACGATTCTAAGTATTTAAGTGTTTGTCTGAGGGATGTGAAGGGAGTATTTGCCTGATGATACCATGTTTTCACCTATGGGAAATCTATTCATAAGGCTCTCTGTAAATTCGGTCATGGAGATTCATCTGCTGCCTCCCTTTACAGATCGACATTATACTCCTCTACCATTACCTCTGCTGATACGTTTCAGTACTGTTTGGCTGCCTGCTATATGTGGATGGGTGTCTTATGGTAAGTATTATCTTTTTTCTCTAAGACACTCTCAGCTATGGAAGGCATTTTATTTTGAAAGATATAAATATGTGTATATAAATATATATTTGCCATAAGACAGGTTGTTTTTTTCTTAAGCATCATCAATGCAGCATGAGTTTGTGAAACATTGTTTAAAGTGTTTGGTGGCTAGATAATTTTTAACGCTTACCTTTAGGCCATATTTACCTCCGCATTATGGAGATTCTTTTTTCAAAATTTTGTGTGCAAATCGCTATTTTTTGGCGCTAAAATTATAGCTCCTTTTCTTCAGGTTAAAAACTGGCTCCCACTTCATTTTGTTCTCTCATCCTTTTTAGAGAGCTGTATGCAACACTTGTTTTTACATCCTAAACGATGTTTGTTATAACATTAATTATTTTAATAGCATTGTTTCCCATTCATCTTAAAAACTGCCGTATTAAGGAACATGTGATTTTCTGCAACTAATTATCTTTTTTTGTAATTTTTTTGCCATGATGTCTCAAACTGAACCTGCCTCAGACGTTATCATAGAAACAATATTTCTATGAGTACAAATGCATCCACTGTTTTTCCATCTCAGTCTACAGCAAAAGGCATTCCTGCAGAAATGCAAGATTTTATTGCTGCAGCCATAGAGAAGGTTATGACTGCTATTCTGCCTTTAAATAAACGTGAAAGAACTTTACATTGGTGATTAAACCACCACTTTATTCTTCAAGGGGCCTCCTTTGTTTGTCCTACCTGGTCTGTGATCACAACAGATACAAGTCTTACAGGTTGGGGAGCTGTCTGTGGGTCTCTGACAGCACAAGGAGTTTGGAATCCTCGAGAGGCAAGGTTACCAGTCAATATCCTGGAACTCTATTCAGAACTCTTCAGCCTTGGCCTCTATTAAAGAGAAAGCCTTACATTCGTTTTCAGACAGACAATATCACATAAGTGGCATATGTCAATCCTCAAGGGGGAACTCACAGTCGCCTAGCTATGAAAGAAGTATCTTGAATACTTTCTTGGGCGGAATCCAATTCTTGTCCAATCACTGTGATACATATCCCAGGTGTAGACAACTGGGAAATGGATTATCTCAGCTGTCAATCTCTGCATTCAGGGGAGTGGTCTCTCCATCCAGATGTGTTCTATCAAATTTTACAGATATGGGGCCCTCCAGAAATAGATCTGATGGTCTCTCGTCTGAACAATAAACTTCCCAGGTACCTCTCAAGGTCCAGGGATCCTCAGGCGGAAATGTTTGATGCTCTAGCAGTACCCTGGTCTTGCCAACCTGCTTAAATTTTTCCTCCTTTGGTTCTATTACCAAGGGTGATCTCAAAGATCATAGTGGAAACATCTTATGTGTTTCTGATAGCCCCAGCATGGAAATGGAATGTTTAGTCCTCAGTCATAGAGGTTTCTCTGACTCTGTGATTAACACTATGATTCAGGCTCGCAAGCCTGTCTCAAGGAAGATTTACCATAAGGTTTGGAAAACTTACATTTCATGGTGCTCTTCTCATGATTATTCCTGGCATTCTTTTCGAATTCCTAGAATTCTTCAGTTTCTTCAGAATGGTTTGGGTAAAGGTTTGTTTGCTAATACTTTGAAAGGACAAATCTCTGCTCTTTCTTGTTTTACTTCACAGAAAGATTGCTATTTGATATTCACTGTTTTGTTCAGGCTTTAATTCATATTAAACCTGTCATTAAATCTATTTCTCCTCCTTGGAGTCTAAATCTGGTATTAAATATACTTCACCTTTTGAGCCTATGCATTCTTTGGACATCATACTACATTCTTGGAAAGTGTTATTTCTCTTGGCTATCTCTTCTGCTATAAGAGTTTCTGAATTGTCTGCTCTCTCTTGTGAGTCTCCTTATCTGATTTTCCATCAAGATAAAGCTGTTTTGCTGACTTCTTTCATATTTTTACTTAAAGTTGTGAATTTTAACAACATTAAAAGGGAAATTACTGTTCCTTCTTTGTGTACTAATCCTACATCTAATCTTGAAAGATCTTTACACTCTTTGGATGTAGTAAGAGCTTTGAAATATTATGTAGATCCTACTAAGGATTTAATTCAGACTTCTGGTCTGTTTGTTCTTTTTCCTGGTTCTAGAAAAGGTCAGAAAGCCTCTGCCATTTCATTAGCATCTTGGTTAAAACATTTAATTCAGAAAGCTTATTTGGAGGCGGGCCATTCTCTGTCTCAGATTATTACAGCTCATTCTACAAGATCAGTTGCCACATCTTGGGCATTCAGGCTTCAGTTGATCAAATTTGCAACTTGGTCTTCTCTGCATACCTTTACTAAATTCTATCATTTTGATGTTTTTTGCTTCTGCAGATGCAGCGTTTGGTAGAAAGGTTCTTCAGGCAGCTCTCTCAGTTTGAGTTCTAGTGCCTATGATTTAAGTTTTTTTGAAAATTTTAGAAAATACTTTTGGATTTAATTTCTCTGTTTTTATTTTATCCCTCCCTTTATTTTTGTTATTCATGGACTTCCACATCTTGGGTATTATATCCCATCAGAAACAAGCTTGTGGACTCTCACCACCTATATGAAAGAAAACATAATTTATGTAAGAACTTACCGGATAAATTAATTTATTTCATGGTGGTGAGAGTCCACGAGGCTCACACAATTTTTCGTTATTTTTAATAATCACATCTTTTTTCCTGCTCCTCTTTTTTTATGCGTTTACTCCTTAAACACCTCACCTCTTGGTCATATGTTAAACTGAGGTATGAGTGATGTGGGTGGGGTATTTATAAGCTTTTAAAGTTTGGGAAACTTTGCCTCCACCTGGTAGGAATGTATATCCCATCAGTAACAAGTTGTGGACTCTCGCCACCATGAAAGAAATTAATTACATAAATTATGTTATCTACTTTTCGGTAAACTAGTGTTTTCTTCCCCCTCTGAAATAGTTGTTGTTGCCTGTTGAAACAACCAGTTAAGCAGAAAATTCCAAACACTGCAGTATTGGCTATGGAAAATATATGTAAACGAGGCAGCAGCAGAAATCATCCTCCCAGTGAGGGTCAGAGAGGGTACAGCCCATTTGAATGGGTGTTACTGCACCTGCTTTAAATATAATAAACTCTTATCAGCTGCTTGCCTGCATACATTATCCTTTTAACCAGAGGAATAGGAGGTAGGTGATGACCTTTGTGGGGTTTGCTTCTGTGTGTTTAAAGGGACATAAAACACATTTTTTTTTCTTTCATGATTCAGATAGAGCATGTAATTTAAGCACATTTCCAATTTACTTCTATTATCAAATTGTCTTCATACTCTTGATATTCTTTGTTTAAGGAGCAGCTACGCACTACTCGGAGCTAGCTGAACACATCTTGTGAACCAATGAAAAGAGGCATTTATGTGCAGCCACCAATAAGCAACTAGCTCCCAGAAAAGCATTGCTGCTCCTAAACCTGCCTAGGTATATTTTCAACTAAGGATACCAAACAAATGAAGCAAATTAGATAATAGCAGTAAATTGGAAAGTTGTTTAAAATTAAATGTTCTGTCTGCATCATGAACGAAAAAAAATAAATGGGTTTCATGTCCCTTTTTTTAAGTTTGTGCATATATGTGTGGTAGTCTGTGTCAGTGTGCTTGTGTGTGTTTGCGTGTATGTATATACAGGCATGTGTCTATGTGTGTACTTGAGTATGCATGTGTACTTTTATGTGCATTTGTGTGTATATGGGGGGTAAAATTTGGATATTAATGGGGCAAGCATGTGCTTAGCTGGCAGTCTGTAAGTATAAAGACAGTATTGCATGGGCATTATTAGTAGCATGGGTTAAAGGGACATGAAACACAATATTTTATTTCATGCTTTAGATAGAGCATATTATTTTAAACAGCTTTCCAATTGACTTATTTTATGAAATTTGGTTTGTTATCTTGGTGTACTTTTGTTGAACAGCATACATAGGTAGGCTCTGGATCATTAGTGCACTACTGAGGTCTAGCTGCTGATAGGTGGCTGACTGTATATATATATATATATATATATATATACGCCTCGGCATTGGCTCAACTGATGTGTTCAGCTAGCTCCCAGTAGTGCAGTGCTGCTTCTTCATCAAAGGATACCAAGAGAGTGAACCACATTTTGATAACAGATGTAATTTTATGACGTTGTTCAACATTGTATATTCTATCTTAGTCACAAAAGAAAAATGTTAGGTTTCATGTCCCTTTAAATTATTGGGCAGTATTGAAAATGAAATATGGTGGAGATTGGAGGAACATAGTTTAGCTTTGAGGTGGAGCTTGACAGGAATGTTGGAAAGTAACCAATAAGCTTTTTTGCATCAATGCCTCTAGTATTCCGCTCTCCTCCAGTGCCCTTTATGGGGAAGCTCTGAAGTTGCACCGGATCGATCTCAGCTACTTAAGCCAAGATTTCTTCATCCAAGGTGCATTTGTCAAGAGAATCTGGTGCAGAATATTGCTGGGCAAACTGATTCCCCAGAAGCTTTAAATCAGGAAGACTTTTTTACCATCTCTACATATTACAATTATGGGTGAACCTTTCTCTCTCACAAGTACAAGCTAAGTACGGAAGCATAAAATTCTTGTGGTGTGTGTGAACTTGTTAACATTGTCTGTGCAGATAGTATTTCCTAAGATTAACTGTATTTGTACAACTACTAGTGGGCAGGAATGAGAATAGCTTGTGGTATGATGATTTATATTGTGGCATCTAAAGTGTTTAATACAGTTACAGAGGTGAGAGGATATGCTGATTTCTGGATTTGTTTAGCTAGAACAATTAGTCCTGGGCATGAAACCGCTTGTGTGTAACTTCCATCATGACCTAGAAAGAACAGTGTGTGGTTTTGAGTTAAAGGGACACTCAAGTCAAAATTAAACTTTCATGATTCAGATAGAGCAGCAATTTTAAACAACTTTCCAATTTACTTCCATTAACAAAATGTGCACCGTCTTTTTATATTTACACTTTTTGAGTCACCAGCTCCTACTGAGCATGTGCAGGAATTTACAGAACATATATGCGTTTGTGATTGGCTGATGGTTGTCACATGATGCAGGAGGAGTGGAAACAGACATAACTGAAATTTGTCTGAAAAAAATCTACTACTCGTTTGAAGATCAGACTAAGTGCTATTGCATTTTCTTTATCAGGTATTAGTTGTCTGTGCAAATCTACTGTATTTACTGGTCCTTTAATGGGACATTGTACTGTGATTTTTTTTCTCTGCTTTAAAGGGACATAGTAGTTGAAAAGTTATATTCTCTAATCCATTAGACCATGTAATTTTATGACTATCGACCCTGATTGGATCACAGTGGGTTCCGCTTGGGACCTGCAGTGCACTGCGGTTTCCGAGTGGCAATTCTACTGTGTTAAACACACAGTACAGCAGGAATGACAGTCGTAAAATTACATGCTCTAATTGATGAGAGCATGTAATTTTTTGACTACTGTGGCACTTAAATGTGTTATCAACAATTCATTTTACCTGTTGGAGTGTATTAAATGATTTACTGATAGCTCCTTTACCTTGATATTATCACTTGAAATAACTGGTTTTGTCTGTTTTATCATCACCTATACTGACAAATGTAATACAAGTAATGGCTATAGAAACAGTTGAAATACAGTTCAGTCTGGTTAAATACTAGGCACCTAGCAAGTCTGACCTTATGTTAGCTAAAAAGAAATGTAAAGCTAATGTTTCAGGAAAAAGAGCAATCACTGTGCAAAGCGATCAGTTGGGACTGCACCCTATGAGTTTAAGTGCATAAAAATAAATACATAGATGATCTGGAATGAGGCACGTTATGGAGTATAGAAGATAAAATGAGTACAATTTACTTTTAAAGAAAAAACTATTTGCTGGGAAGGTGCGTATTGCTAAGCTTTGATTTAAAACTACAGTATATCTAAACATGTAAAACTAATGCATGGGTTTACTCTATGATATATAATATTCAGTAAGCTGTAAGGTTGTATCCCCACCGTCTAACCGTCTTTACATCTGCCTCAATATGTTTATAACTGCATAACAATATTCAAACATTTCTGTCTTGTTTATCCAATATTTAGTCATGCAGGATCATGTTAAAAAAGGATTATCTTGCTGACCAGCAGAGTCCTTTTATTTTCAGTTTAATATAAAAGAATGCAATGTACAGAACACTAAAGCTTTGTAGCACTTTAGTAACTTTCCCTAAATAGGAATATGTTTTCTTTGCTCTAAGTTATGAGTTCATGTAGTATGTGTGTATGTCAGTTTGTGTGTGTGTGTGTGTGTGTGTATGTGTGTGTATGTTAGTTTGTGTGTGTGTGTGTATGTTAGTTTGTGTATGTGTGTATATATGTATGTATGTATGTGTGTATGTATAAATATATATATGTATATGTATGTGTATATGTATATGTATGTGTATATGTGTGTGTATGTTAGATTGTGTGCGTGTGTGTGTGTGTGTGTATGTGTGTGTATGTTAGTTTGTGTGTGTGTGTGTGTATGTTAGTTTGTGTATGTGTGTATGTATGTATGTGTGTATGTATAAATATATATATATATATATATATATATATATATATCTCACAAAAGTGGGTACACCCCTCACATTTTTGTAAATATTTTATTATATCTTTTCATGTGACAACACTGAAAAAATGACACTTTGCTACAATGTAAAGTAGTGAGTGTACAGCCTGTATAACAGTGTAAATTTGCTGTCCCCTCAAAATAACTCAACACACAGCCATTAATATCAAAACCATTGGCAACAAAAGTGAGTACACCCCTAAGTGCAAATCTCAGAGTTCAGCTGACTTTCTTCACTACAAGTTCATCCTGAACTCCTACTATTCTGCCCTTAATCTTTATAAGCAACAATATTTTTTTAATCTCATCTCTACTCTTTACTCTAACCCTAAATGTCTGTTCTCCACGTTCAACACTCTTCTCCGCCCACCCCCACCTCCTAACACAACCTCTCTCTCAGCTCAAATTTTTGCCAGCCACTTCAACAGCAAAATTGATTCCATCAGAAGTGAAATCAGATCTCTACATACTTCCAATCTCCCACCCCCTCAAAAGCTCACCCAAAACCCAAATATCCAAAAATGCAGCTCTTTTGCCCCTGTTAATGAGGATGAAGTTTCTGCCCTTATACTGTCCTCCCACCTCACTACCTGTCCTATCGACCCCATCCCCACAGATACTACCCTCCCTCTCTTCTACCCTCACCCCCATACTCACACACATTTTCAACCTCTCCCTCAGCACTGGTATATTTCCCTCATCTCTAAAACATGCACTGGTCACACCTATCCTCAAAAAACCTTCCGCGGATCCAACCTCCCCTTCCAATTACCGCCCTATTTCCCTACTCCCTCTTGCCTCAAAGCTCCTCGAAAAGCTAGTTTATGCACATCTATCCCATTTCCTTACACTAAAGTCTCTTCTTGACCCACTGCAATCTGTATTTCGTTCCCATCACTCTACAGAGACAGCAATTGTCAAGGTTACCAATGACCTACTTACAGCAAAATCCAAAGGCCACTTCTCTCTGCTTATCCTCCTTGACCTGTCTGCAGCCTTTGACACTGTTGACCACCCTCTTCTGCTCCAAACCCTCCAATCCTTCGGCATCTGTGACACAGCTCTCTCGTGGTTCTCTTCCTATCTGACTAACCGTACATTTAGTGTAGCCTTCTCTGGAGCATCCTCTGCCCCGTTACCACTTTCTGTTGGGGTACCTCAAGGCTCTGTCCTTGGTCCCCTTCTCTTTTCAATCTACACGTCGTCACTAGATTCCTTAATAAATTCCCATGGGTTTCAATACCATTTGTATACCGATGACACCCAAATCTACCTCTCTGCACCAGACCTACCTCCTTCCTTACTAACCCGTGTCACTAACTGTCTTTCTCACATCTCATCTTGGATGTCCTCTCACTACCTTAAGCTAAATCTCTCCAAAACTGAACTCCTTATTTTTCACCCTTCTTCCAATGTCTCCACCCCCAAAATTTCTATAACTGTTGATAACTCCATCATTACCCCTAACCCGCATGCCTGATGTCTTGGGGTCACACTTGACTCAGATCTTTCCTTCACTCCTCACATTCAGTCCTTGGCTAAAGCCTGCCGCTTCCACCTTAAAAACATTGCTAAAATTAGACATTTCCTTACACAATATACGACCAAGATTTTTATCCACTCTCTCATCCTTTCCCGGCTCGAATACTGCAACTCCGTCCTCTCTGGTCTACCTAGCTGCCGCATAGCTCCTTTACAATCCATTTTGAATGCCTCTGCCAGGCTCATCTTCCTTACTCGTCGCTCTTCATCTGCTGCACCTCTCTGCCAATCCCTTTACTGGCTTCCTCTTGCCTCTAGGATTAAACATAAAATCCTCACCCTGACATATAAAGCTCTCAACTGCACTGCTCCCCCCTACATCTCAGAACGTGTCTCTAGATACTCTCCCTCCCGTCCCCTTCGATCAGCTCAGGATCTCCTCCTCTCTTGTTACTTCCTCACATTCCCGTTTACAGGACTTCTCCAGACTGGCCCCCATCTTATGGAATTCCCTGCCTCGCTCCATAAGACTCTCCCCTAGTTTTAACAGCTTCAAGAACTCCCTAAAAACTCTACTATTCAGGGATGTATACAACCAACACTAACCTTTCCCAACTCCATTGCTTTCCCCTTTAACCCCTTAGAATGTAAGCCTATGGGCCCAGCTGTTTACAGATCGCTTCATAAGAGCCGACTACAACAGTGAAACTCTCGGCAGGGCCCTCTACCCACTTGACCCCTACAAAAGCTATCCTGTACACCGACTATGTTTAGAGCGCTGCGGAATCTGTTGGCGCTCTACAAATACCTGATAATAATGATAATAATAAGTGGAAATGTCCAAATTGGGCACAATTAGCAATTTCCCCTCCCCAGTGTCACGTGAGTCGTTAGTGTGTATGGGGAGCAGGTGTGTTAAATTTGATTTTATCGCTCTCACACTCTCTCATACTGGTCACTGGAAGTTCAACATGACACCTCATGGCAAAGAACTCTCTAAAGGATATGAAAACAAGAATTGTTGCTCTGCATAAAGATGACCTAGGCTATAAGAAGATTGCCAAGACCCTGAAACTGAGCTGCAGCACGGTGGGCAAGACCATACAGCGGTTTCACAGGACAGGTTCCACTCTTCATATCCAGAGGTTGTCTTTGGGAAATAGATGTATGAGCGCTGTCAGCATTGCTGCAAAGTTTGAAGAGGTGGGGTCAGCCTGTCAGTGCTCAGACCATATGCCGCACACTGCATTAAATTGGTCTGCATGACTGTCGTGCCAGAAGGAAGCCTCTTCTAAAGATGATGCACAAGAAAGCCCGCAAACAGTTTGCTGTAGACAAGCAGACTAAGGACATGGATTACTGGAACCATGTCCTGTGGTCCGATGAGACCAAGATAAACTTATTTGGTTTAGATGGTGTTAAGCGTGTGTGGCGGCAACCAGGTGAGTAGTACAAAGACAAGTGTGTCTTGCCTACAGTCAAGCATGGTGGTGCGAGTATCATGGTCTGGGCCTGCATGAGTGCTGCCTGCACTGGGGAGCTACAGTTCAATGAGGGAACCATGAATGCCAACATGTACTGTGACATACTGAAGCAGAGCATGATACCCTCCCTTCAGAGACTGGGCCGCAGGGCAGTATTCCAACATTATAACGACCCCAAACACATCTCCAAGACAACCACTGCCTTGCTAAAGAATCTGAGGGTAAAGGTGATGGACTGGCCAAGCATGTCTCCAGACCTAAACCCTATTGAGCATCTGTGGGGCGTCCTCAAACAGAAGGTGGGGGAGCGCAAGGTCTCTAACATCCACTAGCTCCGTGATGTCATCAAGGAGGAGTGGGAGAGGACTCCAGTGGCAACCTGTGAAGCTCTGGTGAACTCCATGTCCAAGAAGGTTAAGGCAGTGCTGGAAAATAATGGTGGCCACACAAAATATTGACACTTTGGGCCCAATTTGGATATTTCCACTTAGGGGTGTACTCTTGTTGCCAACGGTTTAGACATTAATGGCTATGTGTTGAGTTATTTTGAGGGGACAGCAAATTTACACTGTTATACAGGCTGTACACTTACTACTTTACATTGTATCAAACTGTAATTTCTTCAGTGTTGTCACGTGAAAAGATATAATAAAATATTTTCAAAAATGTGAGGGGTGTACTCACTTTTGTGAGATACTGTATATGTATGTATATATACTGTATATGATATATGTGTGTGTGTATATGTGTGTATGGAATTACTAATAACATGGTTTATCAACTTGTAAGGGACATGTTTTATTTATTTATTTATTTTTTAACTCACAAAAATAATGACAGGTGCATAGAATTAAATTATCTTATATTTATATAACCACTAAAACTGATATATCTCTAGGTTGATTGACCATTGATATAAACATTATGACGATCGAATAGGTCTGGGTCTAAGTCATTTAAAAGTAGCTTTCATGCACCCAAAACAGTCACCAAGGCAGAATAAATGGACATCAAATAGGCAGGGCTCGTCCTTTTTACTGCAGTAAATGCAATAATATTATGGCATATGTGACACTTGATAATTGTGCATATGTGAGCTGGTTTTGTTCATTGAAGGACATTCTCTTTACAAGCACTACTGGTTTGTGAAAAAGCCCTGGCTAAAAGGACTGCAGAACAATTAATTACAACTTTATAGTACTAACCCTAATTAAATACCAAGGCAATCTTTGCTATGGCGACCTGAGGTTTACATGGACCCCTTGTTTATAGAACCTTTTTCCTCTTTCAAATAATAAAAAAATGTATTGATTGACCTTCTTTAAAAAGGTTTTGTGGGAGTGATTAGTACTAGGGCTGCACAATTATCGCGGATGCGGTTTTAAACCACGATTATTCACCTCGGTTTTAAAACCGCGAGAGTGCGCAATTTAAAAAAATAAATAAATCTTCAGATCGTCATGAAAACGGAGGCGAAGAGGGAGGATGAGAGGCGGACCAGTGTGCAGCCGTGCGCAGACCTGAGAATGCTTGCGAAACGGGAGTCATCTGGAAGTGTTGTGGCGGTGGTTAAGTGGTGGTGTGGCGGTGGGACAGCTCAAAGTGCCTTACTGATTTTTTTTTTTTTTTAATTATTTTTTAAAATTCTGTGACGCTTAACATTGAGTTTGATTACATATTACAATAATACAATATATTTTATTTCTAAATGTTCATTAAGGGTTGCTTGTAGGATGTATTGGGAAGTGAATTATAAAATATAATATATTCAACATAATGTTATCAAAATATATATAAATAATATCTACTACGTACTGCTCTATCTCTATCATCTATCTAGTAGATAGATTATAGAGGATGAATGATGTATAGTTACTTACTAGATAGATAGATAGATAGATGTAATATTATATTTATATTTATTTAATACATAATTTAGTTGAGTCAAGTGTAGATTTCCAGAAGATAGATCATCAATCATCAGTAGTAGTACACAGTGGTGCAGTGCACAACAAGTTTTTTCTCTAATTTTAAGTGTTAATTTCTCCAACATTGGTGTGTCCGTTCCACGGCGTCATCCTTACTTGTGGGATATTCTCTTCCCCAACAGGAAATGGCAAAGAGTCCCAGCAAAGCTGGTCACATGATCCCTCCTAGGCTCCGCCCACCCCAGTCATTCTCTTTGCCGTTGCACAGGCAACATCTCCACGGAGATGGTTAAGAGTTTTTTGGTGTTTAAATGTAGTTTTATTCTTCTATCAAGTGTTTGTTATTTTAAAATAGTGCTGGTATGTACTATTTACTCTGAAACAGAAAAGGATGAAGATTTCTGTTTGTAAGAGGAAGATGATTTTAGCAGACAGTAACTAAAATTGATTGCTGTTTCCACACAGGACTGTTGAGATGAAATAACTTCAGTTGGGGGAAACAGTTAGCAGTCTTTTCTGCTTAAGGTATGACTAGCCATATTTCTAACAAGACCATGTAATGCTGGAAGGCTGTCATTTCCCCTCATGGGGACCGGTAAGCCATTTTCTTAGTTAAACATAAAAGAATAAAGGGCTTCAAAAAGGGCTTAAAAACTGGTAGACATTTTTCTGGGCTAAAACAATTGCTTTACTAGGCATATTATGCAGATTCTAACTAATTATTGGTATTATAATCTTGGGGAACGTTTAGAAAAACGGCAGGCACTGTGTTGGACACCTTTTTCAGATGGGGGCCTTTCTAGTTATAGACAGAGCCTCATTCTGGGACTGTATAGGGGTTAAATGTAAAAACGGTTAATTTAAGGGTTAAAGCTCTGAAATTTGGTGTGCAATACTTTTAATGCTTTAAGACACTGTGGTGAAATTTTGGTGAATTTTGAACAATTCCTTCATACTTTTTCACATATTCAGTAATAAAGTGTTTTCAGTTTGAAATTTAAAGTGACAGTAACGGTTTTATTTTAAAACGTTTTTTGTGCTTTGTTGACAAGTTTAAACCTGTTTAACATGTCTGTACCATCAGATAAGCTATGTTCTATATGTATGAAAGCCAATGTGTCTCCCCATTTAAATTTATGTGATAATTGTGCCATAGTGTCCAAACAAAGTAAGGACAGTAATGCAACAGATAATGATATTGCCCAAGATGATTCCTCAAATGAGGGGAGTAAACATGATACTACATCATCCCCTACTGTGTCTACACCAGTTATGCCCACACAGGAGGCCCCTAGTACATCTAGTGCGCCAATACTTATTACCATGCAACAATTAACGGCTGTAATGGATAACTCCATAGCAAATCTTTTATCCAAAATGCCTACTTATCAGAGAAAGCGCGATTGCTCTGTTTTAAACACTGAAGAGCAAGAGGACGCTGATGATAACTGTTCTGACATACCCTCACACCAATCTCAAGGGGCCATGAGGGAGGTTTTGTCTGATGGAGAAATTTCAGATTCAGGAAAAATTTCTCATCAAGCTGAACCTGATGTTGTGACATTTAAATTTAAATTAGAACATCTCCGCGCACTGCTTAAGGAGGTGTTATCTACTCTGGATGATTGTGACAATTTGGTCATTCCAGAGAAATTATGTAAGATGGACAAGTTCCTAGAGGTTCCGGTGCCCCCCGACGCTTTTCCTATACCCAAGCGGGTGGCGGACATAGTAAATAAAGAGTGGGAAAGGCCCGGCATACCTTTTGTTCCCCCCCCTATATTTAAGAAATTATTTCCTATAGTCGACCCCAGAAAGGACTTATGGCAGACAGTCCCCAAGGTCGAGGGGGCGGTTTCTACTCTAAACAAACGCACTACTATTCCTATCAAAGATAGTTGTGCTTTCAAAGATCCTATGGATAAGAAATTAGAGGGTTTGCTTAAAAAGATTTTTGTACAGCAAGGTTACCTTCTACAACCAATTTCATGCATTGTTCCTGTCACTACGGCAGCGTGTTTCTGGTTCGAGGAACTAGAAAAATCGCTCAGTAAAGAATCTTCGTATGAGGAGGTTATGGACAGAGTTCAAGCACTTAAATTGGCTAACTCTTTTGTTTTAGATGCCGCTTTGCAATTAGCTAGATTAGCGGCGAAAAATTCAGGGTTTGCTGTCGTGGCGCGCAGAGTGCTTTGGCTAAAGTCTTGGTCAGCGGATGTGTCTTCCAAGACAAAATTGCTTAACATTCCTTTCAAAGGTAAAACATTTTTTGGACCTGATTTGAAAGAGATTATTTCAGACATTACTGGGGGAAAGGGCCACGCCCTGCCACAGGATAGGTCTTTTAAGGCTAATAATAAGCCTAATTTTCGTCCCTTTCGCAGAAACGGACCAGTCTCTAATTCTGTATCCTCTAAGCAAGAGGGTAATACTTCACAACCCAAACCAGCCTGGAAACCAATGCAAGGCTGGAACAAGGGTAAGCAGGCCAAGAAGCCTACCACTGCTACCAAAACAGCATGAAGGGATAGCCCCCGATCCGGGACCGGATCTAGTGGGGGGCAGACTTTCTCTCTTTGCTCAGGCTTGGGCAAGAGATGTTCAGGATCCTTGGGCGCTAGAAATAGTTTCTCAAGGTTATCTCCTGGAATTCAAGGAACTACCCCCAAGGGGAAGGTTCCACAGGTCTCAATTATCTTCAAACCAAATAAAGAGACAGGCATTCTTACATTGTGTAGAAGACCTGTTAAAGATGGGAGTGATACATCCAGTTCCAATAAGAGAACAAGGAATGGGATTTTATTCCAATCTGTTCATAGTTCCCAAAAAAGAGGGAACATTCAGACCAATTTTGGATCTAAAGATCCTAAACAAATTTCTCAGGGTACCATCGTTCAAAATGGAAACTATTCGAACGATCCTACCTACTATGACTACCGTGGATTTAAAGGATGCGTACCTACATATTCCTATCCACAAGGAACATCATCAGTTCCTAAGGTTCGCTTTTCTGGACAAGCATTACCAGTTTGTGGCACTTCCATTTGGATTAGCCACTGCTCCAAGGATTTTCACAAAGGTACTAGGGTCCCTTCTAGCGGTTCTAAGACCAAGGGGCATTGCAGTAGTACCTTACTTGGACGACATCCTGATTCAAGCGTCGTCCCTGTCAAAAGCAAAGGCTCATACGGACATCGTCCTAGCCTTTCTCAGATCTCACGGATGGAAGGTGAACAAAGAAAAAAGTTCTCTGTCCCCGTCAACAAGAGTTCCCTTCTTGGGAACAATAATAGATTCCTTAGAAATGAGGATTTTTCTGACAGAGGTCAGAAAATCAAAACTTCTAAGCTCTTGTCAAGTACTTCATTCTGTTCCTCGTCCTTCCATAGCGCAGTGCATGGAAGTAATAGGATTGATGGTTGCAACAATGGACATAGTTCCTTTTGCACAAATTCATCTAAGACCATTACAACTGTGCATGCTCAGACAGTGGAATGGAGATTATACAGACTTGTCTCCGACGATTCAAGTAGATCAAAAGACCAGAGATTCACTCCGTTGGTGGCTGACCCTGGACAATCTGTCACAGGGAATGAGCTTCCGCAGACCAGAGTGGGTCATTGTCACGACCGACGCCAGCCTAGTGGGCTGGGGCGCGGTCTGGGAATCCCTGAAAGCTCAGGGTCTATGGTCTCGGGAAGAGTCTCTTCTCCTGATAAACATTCTGGAACTGAGAGCGATATTCAATGCTCTCAGAGCTTGGCCTCAACTAGCAAAGGCCAAATTCATAAGGTTTCAGTCAGACAACATGACGACCGTTGCATATATCAATCATCAGGGGGGAACAAGGACTTCCCTGGCGATGAAAGAAGTGACCAAGATAATTCAATGGGCGGAGGATCACTCCTGCCACTTGTCTGCGATCCACATCCCAGGAGTGGTAAATTGGGAAGCGGATTTTCTGAGTCGTCAGACATTCCATCCGGGGGAGTGGGAACTCCATCCGGAAATCTTTGCCCAAATAACTCAATTATGGGGCATTCCAGACATGGATCTGATGGCGTCTCGTCAGAACTTCAAGGTTCCTTGCTACGGGTCCAGATCCAGGGATCCCAAGGCGACCCTAGTAGATGCACTAGTAGCACCTTGGACCTTCAACCTAGCTTATGTATTCCCACCGTTTCCTCTCATCCCCAGGCTGGTAGCCAGGATCAATCAGGAGAGGGCCTCGGTGATCTTGATAGCTCCTGCGTGGCCACGCAGGACTTGGTATGCAGACCTGGTGAATATGTCATCGGCTCCACCATGGAAGCTACCTTTGAGACAGGACCTTCTTGTTCAGGGTCCATTCGAACATCCGAATCTGGTTTCCCTCCAACTGACGGCTTGGAGATTGAACGCTTGATTTTATCAAAGCGTGGGTTTTCAGATTCTGTAATAGATACTCTGATTCAGGCTAGAAAGCCTGTAACTAGAAAAATTTACCATAAAATATGGAAAAAATATATCTGTTGGTGTGAATCTAAAGGATTCCCATGGAACAAGATAAAAATTCCTAAGATTCTATCCTTTCTACAAGAAGGTTTGGAGAAAGGATTATCTGCAAGTTCTCTGAAGGGACAGATCTCTGCTTTATCTGTTTTACTTCACAAAAGACTGGCAGCTATGCCAGATGTTCAAGCATTTGTTCAGGCTCTGGTTAGGATCAAGCCTGTTTACAGACCTTTGACTCCTCCCTGGAGTCTAAATCTAGTTCTTTCAGTTCTTCAAGGGGTTCCGTTTGAACCCTTACATTCCGTAGATATTAAGTTATTATCTTGGAAAGTTTTGTTTTTGGTTGCAATTTCTTCTGCTAGAAGAGTTTCAGAGTTATCTGCTCTGCAGTGTTCTCCGCCCTATCTGGTGTTCCATGCAGATAAGGTGGTTTTGCGTACTAAGCCTGGTTTTCTTCCGAAAGTTGTTTCCAACAAAAATATTAACCAGGAGATAGTTGTACCTTCTTTGTGTCCGAATCCAGTTTCAAAGAAGGAACGTTTGTTACACAATTTGGACGTAGTCCGTGCTCTAAAATTCTATTTAGAGGCTACTAAAGATTTCAGACAAACATCTTCCTTGTTTGTTGTTTATTCTGGTAAAAGGAGAGGTCAAAAAGCGACTTCTACCTCTCTTTCCTTTTGGCTTAAAAGCATTATCCGATTGGCTTATGAGACTTCTGGACGGCAGCCTCCTGAAAGAATCACAGCTCACTCCACTAGGGCTGTGGCTTCCACATGGGCCTTCAAGAACGAGGCTTCTGTTGACCAGATATGTAAGGCAGCGACTTGGTCTTCACTGCACACTTTTGCCAAATTTTACAAATTTGATACTTTTGCTTCTTCGGAGGCTATTTTTGGGAGAAAGGTTTTGCAAGCCGTGGTGCCTTCCATTTAGGTGACCTGATTTGCTCCCTCCCTTCATCCGTGTCCTAAAGCTTTGGTATTGGTTCCCACAAGTAAGGATGACGCCGTGGACCGGACACACCAATGTTGGAGAAAACAGAATTTATGCTTACCTGATAAATTACTTTCTCCAACGGTGTGTCCGGTCCACGGCCCGCCCTGGTTTTTTAATCAGGTCTGATGAATTATTTTCTCTAACTACAGTCACCACGGTATCATATGGTTTCTCCTATATATATTTCCTCCTGTCCGTCGGTCGAATGACTGGGGTGGGCGGAGCCTAGGAGGGATCATGTGACCAGCTTTGCTGGGACTCTTTGCCATTTCCTGTTGGGGAAGAGAATATCCCACAAGTAAGGATGACGCCGTGGACCGGACATACCGTTGGAGAAAGTAATTTATCAGGTAAGCATAAATTCTGTTTTTTATGCTCCAAGAGTGTATTGGACATTGAGAAACATGTACAGTAAGATTCTGTAGTGTTAAATAAACGTTTTATTGAAAAATTAAGGTGTTATCAATTTTTTCCCCCCATATCGCCCAGCTCTAATTAGTACTGATTTATACTTCTAATTAACTTTTTGGAAATATGTTGTTGTATCTTATGTCTCAGGGAAAGCTTAGTTCTCTAGACTGAAATGGTCAGTTTCCTTCTGTCAGTTTTTGTTAACCCCTTTGAGTCTTAAGGGAACATCTTTGACAAGTACCCTATTCTAATGTACAATACAGAGGGGTTTCAAATTTGAATTCCCCCCTATAGCACATTCTATAAATAAGTGGCACAGGGAGTAGGATTTACTTTCGGTGATTTAAATGTCACTGGTCCTAGAGCCATGCCATTTAGTTAGTATTTTGTCTGTGGTTTAAGTACAAAGAATGTGCAGTGAACTAGATTTAAATACAGCACTATTAAAAAAAATATGTAAGTGGCTAAATATGCCTGAAAGCCATGTGAAATTTTACCACATGCCACACACAATTGTGCATTTCTCAAGTGTAACCCGAAGATTGGGGACATTTGAGACAGGTTAACATTAGCTCAATATAGGTTTAACAGGTGATTTAGCAAGTAGATGGGCAGGGATACAGGTGGTCTCAGCTACACTATATATAATCTCTATATATCGAAACCTTACTCATACAGCAGTAAGTGTATATATATACATATATATAAAGTCTTAAACACATTACAAGAATAAATAAATAACGTAAGACAAGAATATTTCTGTTTATGTATAATATATATATATATATATATACAGGTAGCCCTCAGTTTACGCCGGGGTTAGGTTCCAGAAGGAATGGTTGTAAATCGAAACCGTTGTAAATTGAAACCCAGTTTATAATGTAAGTCAATGAGAAGTGAGGGAGTTAGGTTCCAGGCCCCTCTCAAAATTGGCATAAGTAACACCTAATACATTATTTGTAAAGCTTTGAAATGAAGGCTTTAAATGCTAAACAGCATTATAAACCTAATAATATAATCACACAACACAGAATATATAATTTAACTAAGTTAAATGAACAAAAACATTTGCTAAACAGCATTATAAACCTAATAAAATAATCACACAACACAGACTTTACTTGCATTTTTCTGCAAACAGTTCTTTCTATGCATTCCAATCTGGACTGATTTATAGACAGGAAGATCTTGTTCCTTTGCAAGCTGCTCGATAGCTCAGGTCTGGTTAAACTGATTAATTTCAGCTTGCTTGGATTGCATATCTTTGCTGCAACACAAGCGGACAGCTCCACCTATTGGCTATTTTAATCAATGCATGGCTTCTCAATGCTTTTCAATAGCAGTCACATGACTGAAAAAAGGTTGTTATTCTAAAACTGTGCAAATTGAACCGTTGTAAACCGAGGGCCACCTGTATATATATATATATATATATATATATATATATATAAAACAACATAAGACAAGAATATATGTGTGTGTATGTGTATATATACAGTATATAAATATATATATATATATATATATATATAAATATATATAATTATTATTAGAGTAGAATATATGTGTCTGTATATATACAGTTGTATGCAAAAGTTTAGGCACCCCTGACAATTTCCATGATTTTCATTTATAAATAATTGGGTGTTTGGGTCAGCAATTTCTTTTTAATCTATCAAATAACTGAAGGACACAGTAATATTTCAGTAGTGAAATGAGGTTTATTGAATTAACAGAAAATGTGCAATATGCATCCAAATGAAATTAGACAGGTGCATAAATTTGGGCACCCCAACAGAAATATTGCATCAATTTAGTAGAGCCTCCTTTAGCAGAAATAACAGCCTCTAGATGCTTCCTATAGCCTGTAATGAGTGTCTGGATTCTGGATGAAGGTATTTTGGACCATTCCTCCTTGCAAAACATTTCCAGTTCAGTTAGGTTTGATGGTTGCCGAGCATGCCAGAGTAGATTTTGAGCAGTGTTTTGGGTCGTTGTCTTGTTGAAATATCCAGCTACGGCGTAACTTCAACTTTGTGACTGATTCCTCAACATTATTCTCAAGTATCTGCTGATATTGAGTGGAATCCATGAGACCCTCAACTTTAACAAGATTCCCAGTACCGGCACAGACCACACAGCCCCACAGCATGATGGAACATCCACCAAATTTTACTGTGGCTAGCAAGTGTTTGTCTTGGAACACTGTGTTCTTTTGCCGCCATGCATAACGCCCCTTGTTATGACCAAATAACTCAGTCTTTGTTTCATCAGTCCACAGCACCTTCTTCCAAAATGAAGCTGACTTGTCCAAATGTGCGTTTGCATACCTCAAGCAACTCTGTTTGTGGCGTGTGTGCAGAAAAGTCTTCTTCTGCATCACTCTCCCATACAGCATCTCCTTGTGCAAAGTACGCTGAATTGTTGAACGATGCACAGTGACACCATCTACAGCAAGATGATGTAGGTCTTTGGAGATGGTCTGTGGGCTGTTTTTGACTGTTCTCATCATCCTTTGCCTTTGCCTCTCCAATATTTTACTTGGCCTGCCACTTCTGGCCTTAACAAGAACTGTGCCTGTGGTCTTCCATTTCCTCATTATGTTCCTCACAGTGGATACTGACAGCTTAAATCTCTGTGATAGCTTTTTGTAGCCTTCCCCTAAACTATAATGTTGAACAATCTTTGTTTTCAAGTCATTTGAGAGTTTTTTGAGGCCCCCATGTTGCCACTTTTCAGAGGACAGTCAAAGAGAACAACAACGTGCAATTGGCCACATTAAATACCTTTTCTCATGATTGGATGTACCTGCCTATGAAGTTCAAGGCTTAATGGGCTCACCAAACCAATTGTGTGTTCCAACTAATCAGTGCTAGGTAGTTACAGGTATTCAAATCAACAAAATGACAAGGGTTTTGATGCATATTGCACATTTTGTGTATATATATATATATATATATATATATATATATATATATATATATATATATATATAGCATGAGAGAAGCGCACTCCACAGAACTTGCAAATAAGGTCACTTTAATTTGTGAACGTTTTCGGGCCAATAATGACCCGTCCTCAGACAAAAAGTTTACAATTACACTTACCCGCCATCCGACATATATAACCAAACATCAGCTGCACACCACGCTCTCCTCGGTAGACACGCCCCCAGTGTGAGCGTCATCACCCAAGGCAACGTGTGTCAGCTGTTACAATCCCTGCGTGAAAAGAAAATAGTGATAAAAACAAAATAATTTCCACAAAAACAGCATCCAACTATGCAGGACAGTCTAAACATAATAATAAAGTACATCAGCCATTTACACTTAGAGAATGCCAATATAAGCGGTCTTGTGTAGCTCATTTGAAGCACTGGTGGTTACCATAGTAACAAGGGTATAACAACTGTCACACAAACGCATGAGCGGGAGCACTCATAGAGGCATTATCGGACACAAAAGAAAAGCTCAGACGACCATAAGCCCTGTTATAATCAAAAAGGGGGACACCATATATGACAAATGTAAATACATAAAGCGCACAGGTAAGTGTTATATGCGCTAGGAGAACCAGCATAGACAATCTAAAGGGTAATTCTTAATGCAAAAAGCTCCCCCTCTCAGAACCATCTGTATAATGTCTAGGGCGATAGACTAGAATTCAGTAACAGTCCAGCATGGCACAAAAAATACATATTCATATGTGTATACATAATTAGGAAACACAAATAGAATATAGGGGGCAAGGTGATCCTTAAACTAAACATCCCCAAATATATTTGGGGATGTTTAGTTTAAGAATCACCTTGTGTCATGCTGGACTGTTACTGAAACTAAACATGCCCAAATATTAGACTCCTTAGTATTTTTAATAATAATAACAGTAAGATGGAGATTTTTTTTTTTATATATACATACTTGAATGAATCGTGGATCTCAAAATTATCATTCATTATAGAGAAAAAATATTATTATCATCCATTATAGAAAAACCTGCCAGTCCAGATGAGTATTAAGACCTTTAGGTACCAAAGTGTCAAGATAGTAGGTCCACTTAGCTTCCCTCTGTAGCAGTATCTTGTTACGGTCCCCCCCTCTATTCAGAGCGGGGACATGATCAATAATAGTATATTTAAGGTCAGTCACTTTATGCTGCAGCTCCTGAAAATGTCGTGCCACCAGTTGTTCTGAGGTGCCCCTCTTCAAGGCAGTACGGATGGCAGAATGATGGTACACCATACGTGTCCGTAGATCGTCAGAGGTCTTTCCCACGTAATACAGTCCACACATACAGTGTAATAAGTAAACAACATGTGTTGTAGTGCAGGTTAAGCGGTATCTGTGTTTATAGACCTTTCTCTTGTGTGGGTGGGTGAATGATGAACCCGTTATTAACCCCCCACATGTCGTGCAACCCAAACATCGAAAGACACCAGGTTTTTTAATGTCAAGCCAAGTGGTTTGTTTATAACTCTGGGTCAGATCCGTTTTCACCAGAAAGTCCTGTAGGGATCTTGCCCTCTTGTACCCAATTCTTGGGGATGTCAACTGTGATAAAGGTAAATACTATGGCGAGAGAAGAAGACTCGAGTCCCAGTTAGCTTTGGATCCCTCCAGGGAATAACTGCTTTGCCGCCGCTTCAGTCCTTCTTATGATCGGTCTCTGTGTTTAGGAGCCATCCGTAGCTCCGCCCCCAACGTGTTTTGTCTGCGCTCTGCAGACTTTTTCAAGAGGCAGACGAAATGCATTGGGGGCGGAGCTACGGACGGCTCCTAAACACAGAGACTGATCATAAGAAGGACTGAAGCGGCGGCAAAGCAGGTATTCCCTGGAGGGATCCAAAGCTAACTGGGACTCACTTTTCTTCTTTTCCCTGAGTGGGATCAATGTGCAATTTTTAAACCTGTTTGTAAGTGCAATATTATTGTATGCTTAATAAATTTGTCAAAACTTCTACGTTGATGTGGGGTTGCGCTGTCTTCTTCTCTCGCCATAGGATTCACAGTTAAGAGAGCGTCTGGAAACACGCCTCTGAAAGTAGCTGCACCTTACTTTCCAAGGACGGTCTTTAGAAGATGGCGTTACTATCCACCTCAGTAGCCACTTTTCTATTTGATAGTTCCTAAGGACTCTTCCCAGTATTGGGTAATATTTATTTAGCCATATGAATTGTGCTTTTTAACATTTGGATTGTTTATGTTTGTATATATGCATGCAAATTTGTGTGAATTTTTATCCTGTACTGCTTATTGATTCTTATTGGTCACACTATTAACTTTGCTCATCTGTAGTTATATTAATTTCTATCAATTTTACATTATTTATTATTTTTATTCTTCTTGCCTTAATTTTACCATTGTATATCCATCTCTCTCCTAGTTGCGCTGTTAATACTTTTAGTTTGTTTTTATTGTGATAAAGGTAAGGTTTTGTCTGTCTGGACAATGTCCCAATGTTTGTTAATAGTTTCTGTCAGAGTTCTCTTGTCACTAGTATAAGTCGTGACAAATGTCATCTGGTTTGGTTCTGGGGTTCATGTACATTGTTGGCCTCCACAGATTAAGTTCCGCTGTGTTTCTAATAATTTTGATGGATAACTGCGTGTTCTAAAGCGTTGTACCATATCCTCAAGTTGTTCATCCCTATTTGCTTCTTCAGTGTTATTCCTTAAGACTCTTAATAGAGGTGGTAGTGCTCTTTTGAGCGCAGGTGGGTGACAGCTAGAGATGTGAAGCAATGAATTCCTGTCGGTTTCCTTACGATATAACGCAGAGTGTAAACGCCCCCCCTTCTTATAGAGCCGAATATCAAGAAAGTCAATCTGTGCATTACTGTATTGCATTTTAAACTTTAATGCTGGATTAGCAGAATTCAGCTCCTGGAACCATTTTTCTAGATCATCCGAGGTCCCTGTCCACAGCAGAAAGAAGTTGTCTATATATCTCTTGATGAATATTATTTCACGTACCTTCAGCAATTCTGTCTCAAACTCTTCAAAGCAGGACATAAACAGGTTGGTGTACAATGGGGCCACATTGGACCCCATTGCCGTCCCTGTCAGTTGTAAATAGAAACATTGTTCGAATCTAAAATAGTTTGTCGTTAGACAAACTTCCAAAAGGTACAATAGAATGTCAGGAGGTGGTCCCACATAGGGATATATGGCCAACTGTGAGGCAATAGCTTGAAGACCTTGTTGGTGCGGGATCACAGTATATAAGCTGGTCACGTCTAACGTGACCAGAAGAACATCATTACCTATATCCTCCATTCCAGAGATTAGAGTAAGTAGAGTCGCTGAATCCCTCAGATACGAGGGCATATGATGGACCAGTGGTTGTAGAAATGCACAGGGCCGGCGCTTGTGTAAGGCAGGATAGACAGCTGCCTTAGGGCGCCTCCCACAGGGGGCGCCAACTTAGAGCAGGAGTTTTATCTGCCTTGCGCCACATGATAGATTTTTTTTCAATGCAGTCAGCAGTATTTATCTAGTTCTAGTATTAATGTTAACTTCCAGTTTCCAACTCAGTTATGTACTACGTAGCTGTGAGCGTGCGCTGTTGTGGGGCTTTCTTGCGAGTTGCGCTAATAACCCTGCCTACTATCTTTGCAATGTGCACAGCACAGACAGTGTGGAGTGAGTCACTCACTGTCTGTTTTAGCGGGAAAATCCGATTCAGAATGCGAGATGCTGCTGCGTGACACAGTCGGTTAGAGTTTTGTCTCTAAGCCTGACCACCCCAGACCGGGTCTGGTACGGAAGATAAGACATGTATACATACTGAAGAGCAGTAGCCGAGCAGCCCAGGCTGGGTTGTCTTTCTGTGCAGCTGTATCTCTGTAACGCTGCTTATTACTATGTCATGCATGCTTGCTCAGTGGAGGCTCACCAATATGCCCAGAAACTCAACCATTTTTTTTTTATTGAGACCCGTCACCCTTTTTTATATAAAAGGCTTTAGGGGATGGGGTTCAGTGTGTGATGGTGCATGCCAGCAAAGCAGACAGGCTTTCTAGACAGTGAAGGACAGGAGAGGTAGGAGGTACCTACTAGCGTGAATGGAACTTGGAAGAGGACTGACCAGGGCAGGTTGTATAAGTACCCGCTAACGCTAATATTAATTTCTCAGTAGGAAAATGGTGAGCAGGCAGCATAAATATGACATAGCACAGCACTGCAGCAGTTCTAAAATGTTTTCAGACAGACACCTTGTCATAGTCACCCCAACTAAATCAGAAATGCTTCTGATTAGAATTTGGATAACACTTGACTTGTGCAAACTTGCCTAGCTGGAAAACCTGTGAAGAAAACCCTGTGTTTCATTCATTGTAAGGGAGCAAAATCAGTGAAGCATTTTTATTTTTTTTCATGACCTCAAAGTATTGCAGCAAGTCTGGTTGTGGTATTGGCCACGACTGCTGCTGCTTTATAGCCTTATCTTTTAGTTATGCCTTTACTGTCCCCACCACTTTTCCTGCTTATTGTGCTGTCAATCAACACTCCACTGAGGGGAAAAAGAAACAAAAAAATTAGCAGTTTATTGTTATTTAAGCCTTGCTTTCCATATAAAGTTGCCATTAATTCATAGTACTTACAAAGCCTTTATTTGGAAATCTGATACATACAGGTACAATGAGGGTCTTTCCATTTTATAAATAAAGGATATGTTTGCATTATGCAGTCACTGACTGCATTTTATAGATTGCATGGAGAAAGTAACTTGTGTTTAGTGCAGTGTAAGGAATTCTCCCTCAGTTTATTTCCAAGTTTTTCAAAACACTATGCTTTCAAAGTTACAGCCCAATGTATAGCTCCCAGTGTCACATACTTATTAGGAGATGGCTATTATCCACCCTTATGGAACTGGACTTCTTAAAAGTACATTAAACATCAAAGAGGGACATGCATTTTCTTTGCTAGGCCCCTTTTGCTAAAAAAATAACTTTAATAAGAAACCAACTTCCTTATTGTAAAACATTCAGTGATTCTTTAAAACACCACTGAAAGCTAGTGTACTACATATGGCCAAATCACCTGCACCTGCGTGTGTGACCATGTCTGTGTGTGAGCATGTATGGTTGTGTGCATGAGTATGTCTGTGTGATAGTAAGAATCTGAGTGTGTCTCTTTTTGTGACTGCGTGTGATAATGTGTGTTCATGTTCTTGTGTATGTTTGTGCCTATGTGTGTGTTTGTGTGTGCGTATGTAAAATGGTATGTGTGTTAATTTTTTGTGTAGTCCATATTATAGATATGGGGTGGGATATCACATTCAGAGTTAAGTCTGTTAGGAGTCTAGGAGCCCCACTAACTCAAAATGTCCCCCGCCACCACTGGTCATGCTATACAGCTGTGTAAGGTGTGTAGTGGCATTTTGTGCAGTTGTGTAACACACCTTGCTAGCAGTGCCAAATTGTACAGCTATTTAAAAATGTATGTAATTATGTTCCTATTCGTGTAGCTGTTACTTGTAAACTGTGACATGTTTTCTACATTGTTGTAGAAATGTGCTATGTATAGACCCCATGTTGTTCTGTTGTTCATCATAGTGAAGCTTTCTAGCAATAACATGTTGTATAATTAGCTTTTCTAAAACCTTTTTTTTTTTTGGGGGGGGGGGGGGCGGCGGCAAAATGTATCTTCGCCTGTGTAACCAAAAATCCTAGCACCGGCCCTGGAAATGAATCAATATAGGTCGCAATAGGCTGTTGCAGAAACCCAATAGCAGAGACTATGGGACTCCCAGGAGGATGTTCAAGCTGCTTGTGAATTTTCAGTAAAGTGTAGAATACCGGAGTGCGGGGGTGTGGCACTGTCAAAAAGGATACTGTATCCAGAAATCCCTGTTCATAGGCCGCTAGTATATAGCGATCAATTTGTTGTTTAAAAATTGGGGTCGGATCTTGCCTTAAAGATTTATAGGTTGTGTTATCGGAGAGCTGGGATAATATTTCGTCCCTATAGTCCATATAATTTAACAGAACCACAGCCCCTCCCTTGTCCGCTTCGCGGATAATAATTGCCTTATTGCTTGCCAGTTTCTTTAGTGCTGTCCAATCCACTGAAGTGAAGTTGTTAAATGTTTTGTTACCTTGTGCTTTAATCGATTCATTCATATCGTTCAAAGATAACCTAGTGAACGTATTAATGCTGGAATTTTGTGATTGAGGGGTATATGTGGATTTCTTGTAGAACTGTTTCTGCTCCGATGAAGTTTCACCAACATAGACAATCTAAAGGGTAATTCTTAATTCAAAAAGCTCCCCCTCTCAGAACCATCTGTATAATGTCTAGGGCGATAGACTAGAATTCAGTAACAGTCCAGCATGACACAAAAGATACATATTCATATGTGTATACATAATTAGGAAACACAAATAGAATATAGGGGGCAAGGTGATCCTTAAACTAAACATCCCCAAATATATTTGGGGATGTTTAGTTTAAGAATCACCTTGTGTCATGCTGGACTGTTACTGAATTCTAGTCTATCGCCCTAGTCATTATACAGATGGTTCTGAGAGGGGGAGCTTTTTGAATTAAGAATTACCCTTTAGATTGTCTATGTTGGTTCTCCTAGCGCATATAACACTTACCTGTGCGCTTTATGTATTTACATTTGCCATATATGGTGTCCCCCTTTTTGATTATAACAGGCAGGGCTGTCTTTAACACAGGGCAAAAGGGGCAGCTGCCCAGGGCCCAAGAGTCCTAAAAAAAATTAAAAAAATGTAAGGTTCATACCAGACTGCTGATGTGACATGGGGAACACACACATTCAGTCATAATACTGTCACAGTCAAAAGTACTCTGCTTATATATATTTTTTTTAAAACTGTGCCAGACCATGCCGGTGTCATGTGACATGCCAAGCTATTGCCATGTGCTGTTTTAGATGTGCAATGGGCAGCACTGAATGCAAAGCCCTAACTCGGCATCCAGCCATCCCCACTGCATCAGAAAGGTCCTACTGGGGTTACCACTATTACCAGGTAACTGCTCTGGTGGTGGGGATTATTTCTGGGTAGGGCTGACTGTAGGCGCATGCAGCAGAAAGCTGGAGCGGCAGGCACATGAGGATTTGAGCAGCTGTGCAGTTGCATACACTGCTCTCTTCAGTCTTGAGGCTGTATGACACATCTCACACTGTATCCATGCAACCTTGGGCAGACAGCATCCAGTCTGCTGGTCACCTTAGCCCTGCTCTTTCTGCTGTGGCCCTAAGATCAACTAACTGAAGTTTGTTAGGGGAACAGTGCTTTGTAGAAAGGTGTCAGTGGGAAGAATAAGTGAGTGCACACACGCCCCTCCCCATGCAGCATTGTCTAGTGCAGGGTGAGAGGGAACTTGTTCCTAGCAAAGAAGTGACATGTGCTGCTGTGGCTGATGTATAGTGTCATGCTGATACTTCACACCTTAATGTAAGGTTTATTTTTATAGTTTTTGTTTTCTCTCTGTCTCAGATTGTACAGCTTCCCATAGCAGTTCTGCTGTTTCAGTCAGTAAACTTATATTTGTCTGCACCTCCATGCTTCCTCCTCAGTCTTTAACTTGCTTTGCTCCTGTTGGCTGCCCTAATTCTCTTTAACCAGCTAACCTCATACCAGAATCACATTCAAAAGAATATTAAATTAATCCACAGTGGAGGAATTTATATATTTATTTACTTATTAATACAGGTCCAGTTTCACATATTGCAATTTATATCATTTTTTTTTAAATGATTAGCCCAGCAGTGGATGATCCACTGCTGGGCTAAACATGTTGAAAACAATTATAAAATAAATTGATTTAGTTGTTTTTTGGGATGTTGGGGTGGAGAGCGAAATTGCAATGGGTGGGAGGGGCAAGAAATGTTTTGCCCAGGGTCCAGTCAATATTAAAGACGGCCCTGATAACAGGGCTTATGGTCGTCTGAGCTTTTCTTTTGTGTCCGATAATGCCTCTATGAGTGCTCCCACTCATGCGTTTGTGTGACAGTTGTTATACCTTGTTGGTATGGTAACCACCAGTGCTTCAAATGAGCTACACGGGACCGCTTATATTGGCATTCTCTAAGTGTAAATGGCTGATGTGCTTTATTATTATGTTTAGACTGTCCTTCATAGTTGGATGCTGTTTTTGTGGAAATTATTTAGTTTTTATCACTATTTTCTTTTCACGCAGGGATTGTAACAGCTGACACACGTTGCCTTGGGTGATGACGCTCACGCTGGGGGCGAGTCTACCGAGGAGAGCGTGGTGTGCAGCTGATGTTTGGTTATATATGTTGGGTGGCGGGTAAGTGTAATTGTAAACTTTTTGTCTGAGGACGGGTCATTATTGGCCCGAAAACGTTCACAAATTAAAGTGACCTTATTTGCCTGTGGAGTGCGCTTCTCTCATGCTATATACCTATTTTTTGCTGCACCCTGGGCAGTTGGACTTAATTTCTGGAGTGCACACTGTCTGACGTTTTATATATATATATATATATATATATATATATATATATATATATATACACACAACAGCAATTTAAAATATGGGGAGGCGAAAAGTGAGTTTAAAATCCTCCACTAAATCTAAAATGTAGAGAAAATAACTCATTGTGTAAACCATTTACAAATCTGGACAAATCAGAAGACTTGTTTTTACCCCAGAAACTCTCTGATTACACTGTTTCCAATGCAGCAAAGGATTCTGGGTGAAATATGCAAATAAGGTTCACAATGACTCACTTTTTTACTTCTAGCCTGCTTTTTAAGGCAGACTTCCCTTTACGCCATAGCATCACCACATTACACAGCTTCTAAGCTTAGCTAGGGGTAGTACAGTGATTCAGATCAATCCCAGGACCGCTGTTTCGTGGTTATTGCCACTCATCAGCTGGGAGTAGGTTTAATCACTGCTTGATAAAGTTGTTTTCTGGGAGAAATACAACAGCAATTTAAAATATGGGGAGGCGAAAAGTGAGTTTAAAATCCTCCACTAAATCCAAAATGTAGAGAAAATAACTCATTGTGTAAACCATTTACAAATCTAGACAAATGAGAAGACTTGCTTTTACCCCAGAAACTTGAAAAAATTGACCTCAGCGCCTAATGATAACCTATGAGCCTGGGAAGGGGTATTCCTAGCTATTACCCAATAAAAGAAACAGAATGAGGGGAAACCCCAGGCGCCTACCCTAAGGAGGCTAGGTTGAATAAAATCTAAACTTCAGTGTTGTCTAAAATTGTGTTTTAATACATATAATTAAAAACTTGGAAATAAATGTTTACAAATTTAAACAAATTTACATACAAAACTTCATGGATCCATGATGAATAACAGATAGAATTAAAAAATGAAATAAAAACAATGAGATAATACTTGAGCAATAATATGCAGTAGCAGCAAAGTAGAAATAAAAACAGTTGCAGACAATTCTTAGTAAAACGTCTCAAAATCAAATAAAATTACAGTGAGAAAATTCAGGTGAAAGGAATTCCTGTGAAAAAATTATTGGTGAAAAAATGCGAAAATGTGAAAAAATGTGAAAAAAACTCCTCAAGATGGAATCCAAAATAATAATGGGGGAAGTCTAAAAATTAGTCCTATTTTGAATGGTTTAATCCGGTGGCTGAAAATCCCAAATAGTAGTGAAAATAGTGTATCTAAACTGATGTCAAATAAGTGCAAATGTTACAAACTTGGGTGTGGAAATGTCACAATAAAAAATGATGTTTAAAAATAATGTTTAAAAATGAAATGTGAGTGCTCCAATATTCTTCAAAAATGCATATCTTCCAAAACAAATCTTCAAATCAAATTAAAATGGAACAACAAGAAAAATAAAGAACGAAAAAATGACACAGATCGAGGAGGGCCAACATGAACATCTGTCTGTATGAAGTTGTGAGACAGCTGACAGGCTCCTTAGCACATCTCCATCCCTCTTGCACAAACTTAATCACTCAACTCGGATCCCGAACCTTTCAGCTCAGCAGACAACAACATCGATGTTGTTGTCTGCTGAGCTGAAAGGTTCGGGATCCGAGTTGAGTGATTAAGTTTGTGCAAGAGGGATGTAGATGTGCTAAGGAGCCTGTCAGCTGTCTCACAACTTCATACAGACGGATGTTCATGTTGGCCCTCCTCGATCTGTGTCATTTTTTCGTTCTTTATTTTTCTTGTTGTTCCATTTTAATTTGATTTGAAGATTTGTTTTGGAAGATATGCATTTTTGAAGAATATTGGAGCACTCACATTTCATTTTTAAACATTATTTTTAAACATCATTTTTTATTGTGACATTTCCACACCCAAGTTTGTAACATTTGCACTTATTTGACATCAGTTTGGATACACTATTTTCACTACTATTTGGGATTTTCAGCCACCGGATTAAACCATTCAAAATAGGACTACTTTTTAGACTTCCCCCATTATTATTTTGGATTCCATCTTGAGGAGTTTTTTTCACATTTTTTCACATTTTCGCATTTTTTCACCAATAATTTTTTCACAGGAATTCCTTTCACCTGAATTTTCTCACTGTAATTTTATTTGATTTTGAGACGTTTTACTAAGAATTGTCTGCAACTGTTTTTATTTCTACTTTGCTGCTACTGCATATTATTGCTCAAGTATTATCTCATTGTTTTTATTTCATTTTTTAATTCTATCTGTTATTCATCATGGATCCATGAAGTTTTGTATGTAAATTTGTTTAAATTTGTAAACATTTATTTCCAAGTTTTTAATTATATGTATTAAAACACAATTTTAGACAACACTGAAGTTTAGATTTTATTCAACCTAGCCTCCTTAGGGTAGGCGCCTGGGGTTTCCCCTCATTCTTTACCCCAGAAACTCTCTGATTACACTGTTTCCAGTGCAGCAAAGGGTTCTGGGTGAAATATGCAAATGAGGTTCACAATGACTCACTTTTTTACTCTGGGGTAGTACACTGTGTGTATATATATATATATATATATATATATATATATATATATATATATATATATATATATATATATATATATATATATATATATATAATAGATATACACGTACATATTACACACAGACACACAAACATATGAATAGAAAAATACACATATAAATACATATGTGCACACACAAACCCATATACATTTACACAAATAAGACACACACACCCATACAATCATACATACATATACGCATACATATCACTCACAAACACACACACGACCGTATAAATATAATATACACATACAAATACATATTACACACAAACCTATATATATATATATATATATATATATATATATATATATATATATATATATATATATATATATATTGATTGGAATAGCCGTGTTACTCCAGAGATTTAGATATCAAAATAACAAGAGTATTGCATTGAGCAATGATACTTTTTTATTGGACTAACTATACATTTATAAGATGACAAGCTTTCAGAAGAGTTCCTTCCTTTCTCAAGTCTGAAGCAATAGTTATTTTGATATATATAATATACACAGGTTGCAAGGCCTAGAAAGGATCCAGATGCACCAAGCTAAGTTTTAGGTGTGGCTGCTGTTGACCGGCGGGGGTAAGTGGGGATGCCCCCTTCAGTGTCTTGTGAACTCTAAACCAGGTTGCCATGGCCTAGTTTTAAGTCACTCTGTGGTACTTTTTGTTTAGTTTTGCTTTAAGACACTTTTAAATTTACTTCTAGTATCAAATGTACTTTATTCTCTAGGTTCTCTTTGTTGAAAAACACATGTACATATCATCAGCAGCAGCAGGGATACACTACTAGGAGCTACACGCATTTGTCTCTTGTCATTGGCTCACCAGATATGTTCAGCTGGATAGACAGCTACATTATAGAAAGATAGATAGATAAATATATAGATATGCCCACAGCTGCTGCAATTTGTTGCAACCAAGTAGTTTAATGTTATATACTGTATGTGTGTGTGTGTATGTGTGTGTGTATATGCATGTGTGTGTGTGTGTATATGTGTTTGTGTGTGTATGTATATGCGTGTGTGTGTGTATATGTGTGTGTGTATATATGTGTGTGTGTGTGTATATGTGTGCGTGTATATATATATATATATATATATATAATTTCTGTTACAATACTTGGGCAAATAAAACGTTCTTGGTCAAATGCAAAAAAGCAGTGAAATTCCTAGTTTCTATTAAGATGCTGATTAAACCAGGACTTTTGTTAGTGGTTTACTTTTCACTGAGTTCTTAAACTATGGTCTGTACCTTTTTACCTTGTTGTGTTCTCTTTCATAGCAACCAAAAACAGAAGTTTTGCTCTGTTTGTTGCCTAGCTTTAACCATTGTTTGCTATTCTTCTTTAGCTTTGTAACCCCAAAAGGCATTCTTTACTACTGTCAAACCTCACAGTGTTGTATTCTGGGTTTACTTCTATAACCTCAGGGGCTTGTGTCTTCGTTTAAAGGGACATTCTTATGCACGCTTGGCATGTGTTCATTCTTAAGAACATGTCATTTTTGCATTAGTGGCTTCAACTTACTATGTGATAATGGTAAACATTTGAAGTAACATTGCAAACAATTAACCAAACCTACAGCAAAAAAATCTTTATCTTTATTTATTATTTGTGAAAAACTAACAAACAAAACAAGCTGATAAATATATTTAGGTTTGAAAATGTATTTTAACACATGCTCAGTAGCATAATTTCAGCAGCAGAGGATTATGGTAGTTGTAGTTCCTGCAGCGTTACCCTGTTAACTGTATACCTGTAGCATGTGTATATTATAGCTGCATGCAAAAGATTAAGATTGCCAGCCTGCTGAATCTTAAAATAGTGTTGCTGTTGTAAATATATATTTTTTTTTTTAATGAAACGGGTTATACTGAACACTCTGCAAATACAATATAGAATTGGATTCTGTACAATAATTAAATAAATTGAACAGTTAGGTAAGAGAATACATTTTCCTAATAAGCCCACTGTCTTGGTGGCTATAGGCCCTTGTTTGCACAGAAGGTATTATAATTGCTTGTGTCAGTCACTTTTTTCTTTGTTTTTAAATAAATTAATTAACAATCTTTTGTCTGTTGTGTCTGAAATGTATAACTGAACTTTAAAGGGACAGTCTAGTCAAAAATAAACTTTCATGATTCAGATAGGGCATGCAATTTTAAACAACTTTCCAATTTACTTTTTATCATCAATTTTGCTTTGTTCTTTTGGTATTCTTAGTTGAAAGCTAAACCTAGGTAGGCTCATATGCTAATTCCTTAGCCCTTAAAGGCTGCCTCTTATCTGAATGCATTTTGGCAGATTTTCACAAATTATAGCTAAAATTGTTCTCACACCTGTGGAGTTACCTAGGAGTCATCACTGATTGGCTAAAATGCAAGTCTGTCAATAGAACTGAAATAAGGGGCAGTCTGCAGAGGCTTATATACAAGGTAATCACAGAGGTAAAAAGTATATTAATATAACTGAGATAAGGAGTAGTTTGTAGAGGCTTAGATACAAGGTAATCACAAAGGTAAAAAGTATATTAATATAACTGAGATAAGGAGCAGTCTGCAGAGGCTTAGATACAAGGTAATCACAGAGGTAAAAAGTGCATTAATATAACTTAGATAAGGAGCAGTCTGCAGAGGCTTAGATACAAGGTAATCACAGAGGTAAAAAGTATTTTAATATAACTGTGTTGGTTATGCAGAACTGGGGAATGGGTAATAAAAGGATTATCTATCTATCTTTTTAAGCAATAAAAATCCTGGTGTAGACTGTCCCTTTAACATTACCACTAAACTGCAGGTGATGACACGTAGTCACACAATGCAGCCAGGTAGGATGATGACCATGAGCCATCATACTGGGGGCTTTTGGAGCTGGTCATGCCCCCACTTCCCGCAGTAACAGGCTATTATGAGGCATCTCTGGGGGAATATGAGGATGCTGATGATTTTACCATACATGCACCAGGCCTCAGAAACCCACTATACAAACATGCTCCTTAGGGATTTGTCAGCAGAGATTTATAGGAGATAAATCTGTATGTTGCTGTAACTTGGAGGGCAGTGATTACTTGCAGTAGTGTATATAGCATTGTATATAAAATATGTATAGCAGCCTATGTATATACAGCACTAGCTGTTGCCGGCGGCTTCGGATTTTGTGATTTGTAAAACATATCGGAAAACGCGACCACTCGCAAAGAAATGTACCCTCACGTGTGACATGAACTTCGTGAGTTTTCATTAATTCTCAGTGCTTCTTATACATGGTTGTGGGCAGGGCGTCCGTCTGGCACATCAAAAATGTGTTATTATTATTCTTTTTACAATTACTTTTATAATAAATTGTAATTACAGTATATATTAGGACTCAACTGTCAGATGTGAAAACAAAAAGAGTATTCTTTTTTTTTAGTAATATTCATGTCTTAAGAATTACTGATGTTAGGTGAGAGAAATTTAGCACGTAAACTTACTTTATAATGAAGATTTTTACTTTTCTAACATCTTCGGTTTTTGAGATGAACACAATGAAAAAAAAACATGAAAAAGACCCATGATATGAAAGCAATAAAGAAGTTTTATTATTTTGCACAAGATGCTGAATTCCATTGTGTTTCATTGTGTGCTGTTAGTGACAATCACGCTAGTGAGATATGACCTAACTACCGATACAATATTGCATTGTGATAACTGGAGAAACTCGGCTCCTAATTCAGCCGATACAAATTTTTTATTTTCGTGAGCCGATAGCTGATAAATTGTGATCAACCTTAATGTTTATTAAGATATGGAATAGATGTAGGTCATTCACTGCGATGTAAATTACCCCCCCCCCCCCCAAACTATCATATTTAATTTATATGTTTCTTCCCTTATAATTTGTCACTGGGGATTCAGATATGTTTAACTGCTTCCATGTGTGTGATCAGAACATGTCGCCATGTAAATTTCTGCTGGTGAGCACATGATGTCATGAAGGGGATTCACTGTTGACAGTGTTGGATCTGCGATTCCCTCACACCACATGACCTATTTGTGGCGGTAATAGTGTGCGAGAACTCTCAAAGATGCATGGGAGTGCCAGTGATGATGTCACCATGAATGTGTATGATGACATCTGATGGGGGCGGGACCACAATCTGACAGGCAGGTAAGGGAATGAGCTGGATAGGAGTGATTGTTGGAACCCCTCTTAGCTCCTATACTAGCCACAGACCTCTATGACTCATCATTTGAAAGAGAATCACCTATACCCAGATCTTTTTAAGAAAGTAAAAAGACAACACAAGGGATTTTTCTGGGAAATCTGACTTTATAGGCAAAATAAAGCAAAAATGATCTGGTTGGTTTAGAGACCCTAATAAAGTTTATTTTATAATAGACAAGCCCATCTGTTCAAGGCCGGTGCAAGGATTTTTGTCTACACTGGCGAAGGTGCATTTTGACGCCCCCCCATTTATTTATTTCTCATATTTTAGATATATATGAAATTTAATTATATATATATATATATATATATATATATATATATATATATATATATATATTTCAAAAAAGATGATACCGGCACCCTCCAATTAAGTAAAATCACTATTTATTAAATCACATTATAAAAGATACAAATGGTATAACAGTCAGAGCATATATATATATATATATATATATATATATATATTTATATATATATATAAAAATATATATACCTATAGATACACACACACATATATATATAATTTGTTATTTAATGTATTATCCATAACCCATGACCATGCAAAACTGATGTTTTTTCCCAGCAACAAGCAAGCAGCAATCAACCATAGCCATAGCAGCTCCCCCCACCCACCCAGTGCCTCAATTTAAAAATCATAGTGTGTGAATGTGACACAACTTGAGAAGTTACGAGGCGCCAGCATCCTCACGTGTGTTTCCCTCCCTTTTTAACAGGAGTCACAGCTCCACTGCCTGAGCCACCTCCAGCCTCTCATGTCAATGACTGACAGACTCAGACAGTCTGTGCATGTGACGCAGTCGCAGTGAGTGACAGTCTGAGTCTCTCAGTCAGATAGGCGGCTGTTACACACACTGAGTGACCTGAGTCAGTGGAGTGCCTATGCGCAGCAGGCAGCAGCACAACATTGTTACACTGCAAGTGACTCGAGCTCTGAGTCTCTGACTCTGAACTGCCCAGTGCCCTGCCAGACCAGTACTGTGACCACACATGTCCAGCACCCTCCTGACCCCTGCCCATGAGCCATGCATAATGCTGCGTTGGCTAGAGCGCGCTGCCTGCAACAGTGTCCTGACTCCTGCTGAGTCTGAGTGACAGTCACTGTCAGTGAACAGTGTGTGCCGTGTGCGCTTGTGTTTGCGCTCATAAATCTTTCAAAACAAAACTCAAGCTGATTTGCCAATGCCGGCAAAGCAGATCCGGTGCCCCCCTGCTGCGGCACTATAAGGCGGCTGCCTATATCACCTTACACTGGCGCCGGCCCTACCTCTGTTAAATATATGAATTTTTACCTGTATAACTAGGTGATTACTGTTCTAACTGATCATCTTGCAAGAAAATAAGTGCTTTTATTTCTGAACAAAGGGGCCTCTCTAATTTACATTATAACCCCCTGCCCAAAAGTCCGTATATGGACCCTTATTTCACATGCTGCTGCCATTGATAGGTGATCACAGTAACAACCGGGTCACCTGGCCATTTTCAATATTATTTACTAAAATCTTAATAAAATTATACATTCTTTATGATTTTACATGCCATGAAATATACATATAATAATGGTATAATCTGAATCTGCTGGGCTTGCTTTAAAGTGAATGTAAACTTTCACAAATGAGTGCCCGGTTTTTAAAAATAATATTAAAAACAGGGGCACTTTCATTCATGAAAGTTTACATTGCAGCTTTTTTGTTAAAATACTTACCTTTTCTTCTTGCAAGCCGGAGCAGCGATTCCTTTGCCCGCAGGTTGTCTCTTCTTACCACATAGCATTTGCAACACCATTGTTCACGTCCATGCACTTAGTATTATTTTTAAGTTAATTTTAACAAGTATAGTCTAACATCTTTTGTATAACTTTCAATCACAATGTTTTCTTGTTCAAGTGTGTATCTCACACTGCACGTAAGATACATCATAAACTACACTTCTGATTTATTATTTAGGGAACTGTGCAAGTCGAGACTATATAATTTATATTGTAGAATAGTGACCAAAAAATACTAGCACTTATTTTGAAATTATTTGTATAATTTGACCATATCACTCATATTTATTTATTTTTAGCACAATTTATTTCCATTATCATTCTTTAATTTTAAATTGGTGCTCTTCTGTTGTTCATACACCCGAAATATTTTAAATATTTTATTGTTTTCCATTACTCTTTTTATCCACAAGATTTATCCTTACTTACAAGCACAACACAATCATAAGGGACTCATCCACAATTAGATCAGTTGGTAAATATAAATGAATGATCAAGCTCAGACAAACAAATACATGCATTTCTAGATATTGTCACTCGTAATACTACTTAATGAACCATGTTATGACAGGTTCAATAAATTACACGCACATAAAGTGTACAGTACTCTTTCAACACTAACACACTCGTTTGAAATCATACTCAATACCCATATTAGATGAGGTCTAAACAAACTCACAGCATCCGATATATATGTTTTAACTGGTTACAGAAGTATAGTCTAAGGGCTAGATTTATTAAAGCTGAGGTGGACAGGGGCGCGTATACGTGCCCCTGTACGCCTCAGCTCGCCTGTGGCGGGGCGAAATTACCCGCAGGTATTCGCCATTGCACACGAGCGCAATTTTGTGCTCGCGTGCAATCCCGCCCCCTGCCCGTGCACAGCCAATCCCGCGCGGGCAGGAGCTGTCAATCTCCTCGGTCTGACTAGACAGAGGAGATTGACTTTCGCCACAGGTGGAGAAGAGGTTAGGAATGCAGTGGTCTGGTGACCGCTGCTTGATAAATGACGGCGAGCAAGTTCTTGTGAGAACTTGCAGCCGTAGGGCTTTAATAAATCTAGCCCTAAGTGTATAATGGAATACCGACATCGATCCAACATACATTGGATAAGAGAATATTATCATAGACTACTATTATAAGCTGTTACTATAAGTTTTGTCCAGTAAGATCAATCCAAATCATAGATCCGCCTCACCCAGTGATGTCATTCCCAAATGTGACATATCACAATTCCGGAGGCCAACGATTGGCAGAGAAATCCAAAAGGGTGGAGCTATTTTCATAAATATCCACAGACGCCGGCGCGCGTCACCTTTTGAGAAAAAGGGAGGGTATTGCTTAATACCCAGTTTGTTGTTTTTTAACCAGCATAGAGACTCGATAAGTAAATTTATTTAGTATACAATAGGCACCGAAAACAGATTATTTAGTATACAATACTTATATACGAAAACCTATTACAATCTTAGACCTTTACAGCCAACTTAGTGAGACGTGAGGTTTGGCACATTTATCACAATATTCCTTAAATACTGCATGTACAAACGCAAAGATAAGGTTCATAGTGTTTTAGTAACATCAGTATAAACTGAAGTTTGTTATACAAATACCAAGATAGAGTCTGAGTTACTATAGGACTTGTAATATATTGAAGGGATAGTGCTTAATCATCAGAACACCTCAGTGTATTCACCAGCATTACGCTACTATCTTAATATTTATTCATTATAACTTAGAAAGGGGCATCCGTAATATTGTAGTATCTCATTAACGTTGTGTGGCACACAGCTTTATAGAAAATAGAAGGCTTCATACAATAGCATTTAAATGTTCAACGCTCCACTCTGTGGCCTGAAGGATCTAGGCTACATTTATTCAATCTCAATATAAAGCAGCCTTAGTACTCACAAGCCGTACAAATACATAAAAAACGGAATATTTTATTTTACTTAACACTATGAATGTCCTGTAGACAGCGATATATCAATTTTGATACTCCACTCAGCTTACAAAGATTGTAAAATACAGCATACATTAATAAAACGTTTTCTAAAATTGTGGAAGTAAATAATTTTCAATAAATTCCAGCAGAGAGTCAGAGTCACTATCAGATTTGTCATAATTGTAGTTACATTTTGAATGCAAGACTGTGTCCACTATTCAACTGGAATTTAGTATTACGTTATTATTCTAACACTTGTCTACCACAATCAAGAAGTGAGCACGTGTTGATACAGTGACATGTTCATATTCACATTGTGCTATATTTATTTGTATAGAAAAAAATAAAAACTATACACAAGCATTTAACTCCTTGTGCTTTGCACTTCAATTTGTATGACCAGTGTGAATGCTCAGTATACAGTGATACACCAAAACACGTGGCACTCAAATAATTATTATAATGAGGGTGTGATATATAATCCCTCTTATAGTATTCAATCTCCAATCTGAAGATATCATTCTGGGTCCAGTCTCCAGTACATTTGTATCTCTTAGTAACACTATTACCAGCATATTCAGTTGAAGCAGTACATAAGCCTATAACATTAGGCATACTTTGTAATATAATCCTATGTGATATCTGTGCCATATTTACAGATAATTGGAATACTTTACCCCTTATAGTACATATCTATTTTAACAATACAAAAGTAATTACTCAGTGGAAACATAGACCCACATAACCACCATCTAGAATAACCCCTAGTGTATACTATTTACCCCCAACATCCTATATAGTGGTACTTTTGTACTACGCCCAAATGTATTAATGCCTAATCATCAGTAATTGTAATACTAATTCGAGTCTCTGTGTGATTTTAAATTACACTCACTCACAAATTGATTTTATGCAATTTTGAATCAAATAAAAGTTCTGTTTTAATTCAAGAATCCAGCTTTTTGGTTTTTGTCGTTTAGTATGATGTCCTTTATTTAAGGGGTATTAGAAGTGCTACACAAGTGCATCCTTTGAGTCCAAATCCCTTCAGAGATTTTGACTAAATTTGCAATCGTCTCTTCTTACATCAGCAATGACGAATCTGGCTTCCTCCAATCAAGGCTTCCCCGCCAGAACAAACGTTGCCGGAGGAAGCCGGTTTCCGTAAAAACAGACAACCTGCTGGCGGGGGAATCGCTGCTTCGGCTTAAAATTAGCATATGAGCCTACCTAGGTTTAACTTTCAACAGAGAATACCAAGAGAACAAAGCAAATTTGATGATAAAAGTAAATTGGAAAGTTGTATAAAATTGTATGCCCTATCTGAATGATGAAAGTTTAATTTCTCTTGTAAGGTGTATCCAGTCCACGGATCATCCATTACTTGTGGGATATTCTCCTTCCCAACAGGAAGTTGCAAGAGGATCACCCACAGCAGAGCTGCTATATAGCTCCTCCCCTAACTGCCATATCCAGTCATTCTCTTGCCAACTCTCAACATAGCTGGAGGTACTAAGAGGAAAGTGGTGTAATATAGTTAGTTTTTTCTTCAATCAAAAGTTTATTGTTTTTAAATGGTACCGGAGTTGTACTATTTTATCTCAGGCAGTATTTAGAAGAAGAATCTGCCTGCGTTTTTTCTATGATCTTAGCAGAAGTAACTAAGATCCACTGCTGTTCTCACATATGTCTGAGGAGTGAGGTAACTTCAGAGGGAGAATGGCGTGCAGGTTATCCTGCAATAAGATATGTGCAGTTTAAGTTTTTCTAGGGATGGAATTTGCTAGAAAAAAGCTGCTGATACCGGATTAATGTAAGTTAAGCCTAAATACAGTGATTTAATAGCGACTAGTATCAGGCTTGCTATCAGAGGTATATACTCTGATTAATGTGCAATATAAAACGTTTGCTGGCATGTTTAATCGTTTTTATATATGCTTTGGTGATAAAACTTATTGGGGCCTAGTTTTTTCCACATGGCTGGCTTGATCTTTGCCTAGAAACAGTTTCCTGAGGCTTTCCACTGTTGTAATATGAGTGGGAGGGGCCTATTTTAGCGCTTTTTTGCGCAGTTAAAATTACAGACAGAGACATTCAGCTTCCCTCAGCAGTCCCCTGCATGCTTTAGGACATCTCTGAAGGGCTCAAAAGGCTTCAAAAGTCATATATTGAGGAAGGTAAAGCCACAGTGGAGCTGTGGCAGTTGTTGTGACTGTTTAAAAAACGTTTTTTTCAATTTGTTAATCCGTTTTTTGTATTAAGGGGTTAATCATCCATTTGCAAGTGGGTGCAATGCTCTGCTAACTTGTTACATACACTGTAAAAATTTCGTTAGTTTAACTGCCTTTTTTCACTGTTATTTCAAATTTTAGCAAAATTTGTTTCCCTTAAAGGCACAGTAACGTTTTTTATATTGCTTGTTTAACTTGATGTAAAGTGTTTTCCAAGCTTGCTAGTCTCATTGCTAGTCTGTATAAACATGTCTGACATAGAGGAAACTCCTTGTTCATTATGTTTAAAAGCCATGGTGGAACCCCATATGAGAATATGTACTAAATGTATTGATTTCACTTTAAACAATAAAGATCAGCTTTTATCTTTAAAAAATGTATCACCAGAAGATTCTGGCGAGGGGGAAGTTATGCCGACTAACTCTCCCCACGTGTCAGACCCTTTGACTCCCGCTCAAGGGACTCGCGCTAAAATGGCGCCAAGTACATCAAAGACGCCCATAGCGATTACTTTGCAGGACATGGCGGCAATCATGGATAATACCCTGTCAGCGGTATTAGCCAGACTGCCTGAATTCAGAGGAAAGCACGATAGCTCTGGGGTTAGACGTAGTACAGAGCGCGCAGATGCCTTAAGGCCCATGTCTGATACTGCGTCACAATATGCAGAAGCTGAGGAAGGAGAGCTTCAGTCTGTGGGTGACATTTCTGATTCGGGGAAACCTGATTCAGATATTTCTACTTTTAAATTTAAGCTTGAGAACCTCCGTGTATTGCTTGGGGAGGTGTTAGCTGCTCTGAATGACTGTGACACAATTGCAGTACCAGAGAAATTGTGTAGACTGGATAAATACTATGCAGTGCCGGTGTGTACTGATGTTTTTCCAATACCTAAAAGGTTTACAGAAATCATTAATAAGGAGTGGGATAGACCCGGTGTGCCGTTTTCCCCCCCTCCTATTTTTAGAAAATTGTTTCCAATAGACGCCACCACACGGGACTTATGGCAGACTGTCCCTAAGGTGGAGGGAGCAGTTTCTACTTTAGCAAAGCGTACCACTATCCCTGTCGAGGACAGTTGTGCTTTTTCAGATCCAATGGATAAAAAATTAGAAGGTTACCTTAAGAAAATGTTTATTCAACAAGGTTTTATCCTGCAGCCCCTTGCATGCATTGCGCCTGTCACTGCTGCTGCGGCGTTCTGGTTTGAGTCTCTGGAAGAGGCCTTTCAGACAGCTACTCCATTGACTGAAATACTTGACAAGCTTAGAACACTTAAGCTAGCTAATTCTTTTGTTTCTGATGCCATTGTTCATTTGACTAAACTAACGGCTAAGAATTCTGGATTCGCCATCCAGGCGCGTAGGGCGCTATGGCTTAAATCTTGGTCAGCTGACGTGACTTCAAAGTCTAAATTACTTAACATTCCCTTCAAGGGGCAGACCCTATTCGGGCCTGGTTTGAAGGAAATTATTGCTGACATTACTGGAGGTAAGGGTCATACCCTTCCTCAAGACAGGGCCAAATCAAAGGCCAAACAGTCTAATTTTCGTGCCTTTCGAAACTTCAAGGCAGGTGCAGCATCAACTTCCTCTGTTACAAGACAAGAGGGAACTTTTGCTCAATCCAAGCCGGGCTGGAAACCTAACCAGTCCTGGAACTAAGGCAAGCAGGCCAGAAAACCTGCTGCTGCCTCTAAGACAGCATGAAGGAACGGCCCCCTATCCGGTAACGGATCTAGTAGGGGGCAGACTTTCTCTCTTCACCCAGGCGTGGGCAAGAGATGTTCAGGATCCCTGGGCGTTGGAGATCATATCTCAGGGATATCTTCTGGACTTCAAAGCTTCCCCTCCTCAAGGGAGATTTCACCTTTCGAGATTATCTGTAAACCAGATAAAGAAAGAAGCATTCTTACGCTGTGTGCAAGACCTCCTAGTTATGGGAGTGATCTGTCCAGTTCCGCAGTCGGAACAGGGACAGGGTTTTTATTCAAATCTGTTTGTGGTTCCCAAAAAAGAGGGAACCTTCAGACCCATTTTGGATCTAAAGATCTTAAACAAATTCCTCAGAGTTCCATCGTTCAAAATGGAAACTATTCGGACCATCCTACCTATGATCCAGGAGGGTCAGTACATGACCACAGTGGATTTGAAGGATGCTTACCTTCACATACCGATTCACAAAGATCATCATCGGTTCCTAAGGTTTGCCTTTCTGGACAGGCATTACCAATTTGTGGCTCTTCCCTTCGGGTTAGCTACAGCTCCAAGAATCTTTACAAAGGTTCTGGGATCGCTTCTGGCGGTCCTAAGACCGCGAGGTATATCAGTGGCCCCTTATCTGGATGACATCCTGATACAGGCGTCAAGCTTTCAGATTGCCAAGTCACATACGGACATAGTTCTGGCATTTCTCAGGTCACATGGGTGGAAGGTGAACGAGGAAAAGAGTTCTCTATCCCCACTCACAAGAGTCTCCTTCCTAGGGACTCTGATAGATTCTGTAAAAATGAAGATTTACCTGACAGAATCCAGGTTATCAAAACTTCTAAAATCTTGCTGTGTTCTTCATTCTATTCCACGCCCTTCGGTGGCTCAGTGTATGGAAGTAATCGGCTTGATGGTAGCGGCGATGGACATAGTGCCATTTGCGCGCCTACATCTCAGACCGCTGCAACTATGCATGCTCAGTTAGTGGAATGGGGATTACACAGATTTGTCCCCTCTGCTAAATCTGGATCAAGAGACCAGAGATTCTCTTCTCTGGTGGCTATCTCGGGTCCATCTGTCCAAAGGTATGACCTTTCGCAGGCCAGATTGGACAATTGTAACAACAGATGCCAGCCTTCTAGGTTGGGGTGCAGTCTGGAATTCCCTGAAGGCTCAGGGATCGTGGACTCAGGAGGAGAAACTCCTCCCAATAAATATTCTGGAGTTAAGAGCAATATTCAATGCTCTTCTAGCTTGGCTTCAGTTAGCAACCCTGAGGTTCATCAGATTTCAGTCGGACAACATCACGACTGTGGCTTACATCAACCATCAAGGGGGAACCAGGAGTTCGCTAGCGATGTTAGAAGTCTCCAAGATAATTCGCTGGGCAGAGACTCACTCTTGCCACCTATCAGCAATCCATATCCCAGGTGTAGAGAACTGGGAGGCGGATTTTCTAAGTCGTCAGACTTTTCATCCGGGGGAGTGGGAGCTCCATCCGGAGGTGTTTGCTCAATTGGTTCATCGTTGGGGCAAACCAGAACTGGATCTCATGGCGTCTCGCCAGAACGCCAAGCTTCCTTGTTACGGATCCAGGTCCAGGGACCCAGAAGCGGCACTGATAGATGCTCTAGCAGCGCCTTGATTCTTCAACCTGGCTTATGTGTTTCCACCGTTTCCTCTGCTCCCTCGACTGATTGCCAAAATCAAACAGGAGAGAGCATCAGTGATCTTGATAGCGCCTGCGTGGCCACGCAGGACCTGGTATGCAGACCTAGTGGACATGTCATCCTTTCCACCATGGACCCTGCCTCTGAGACAAGACCGTCTACTACAAGGTCCTTTCAATCATCTAAATCTAATTTCTCTGAGACTGACTGCATGGAGATTGAATGCTTGATTTTATCAAAGCGTGGCTTCTCAGAGTCAGTCATTGATACCATTATACAGGCACAAAAGCCTGTCACCAGGAAAATCTACCATAAGATATGGCGTAAATACCTTTATTGGTGTGAATCCAAGAATTACTCATGGAGTAAGGTTAGGATTCCTAGGATATTGTCCTTTCTCTAAGAGGGTTTGGAAAAAGGATTATCAGCCAGTTCTTTAAAGGGACAGATTTCTGCTCTGTCTATTCTTTTGCACAAGCGTCTGGCAGAAGTTCCAGACGTTCAAGCTTTTTGTCAGGCTTTGGTTAGAATTAAGCCTGTGTTTACACCTGTTGCTCACCCATGGAGCTTAAACTTGGTTCTTAAAGTTCTTCAAGGGGTTCCATTTGAACCCCTTCATTCCAGTGATATCAAACTTTTATCTGGGAAAGTTCTGTTTTTGATGGCTATTTCCTCGGCTAGGAGAGTCTCTGAGTTATCTGCCTTACAATGTGATTCTCCTTATCTGATTTTCCATTCAGATAAAGTAGTTCTGCGTACAAAACCTGGGTTTTTACCTAAGATAGTTTCTAACAAGAATATCAATCAAGAGATTCATTCAAAGAAGGAACGCCTTTTACATAATCTGGACGTGGTCCGTGCTTTAAAGTTTTACTTACAAGCTACTAAAGATTTTCGCCAAACATCTACACTGTTTGTTGTTTACTATGGACAGAGGAGAGGTCAAAAAGCTTTGGCAACCTTTCTTTCTTTTTGGCTTCGGAGCGTAATACGCTTAGCCTATGAGACTGCTGGACAGCAGCCCCCTGAAAGGATTACAGCTCATTCTACTAGAGCTGTGGCTTCCACCTGGGCCTTTAAAAATGAGGCTTCTGTTGAACAGATTTGCAAGGCGGCGACTTGGTCTTCGCTTCATACCTTTTCAAAATTTTACAAATTTGATACTTTTGCTTCTTCGGAGGCTATTTTTGGGAGAAAGGTTCTACAGGCAGTGGTTCCTTCCATTTAAGCCTGCCTTGTCCCTCCCTTCATCCGTGTACTTAAGATTTGGTATTGGTATCCCACAAGTAATGGATGATCTGTGGACTGTATACACCTTACAAGAGAAAACATAATTTATGCTTACCTGATAAATTTATTTCTCTTGTGGTGTATCCAGTCCACGGCCCGCCCTGTCTTTTTAAGGCAGGTTTAAATTTTAATTTAAACTACAGTCACCACTGCACCCTATGGTTTCTCCTTTCTCGGCTTGTTTCGGTCGAATGACTGGATATGGCAGTTAGGGGAGGAGCTATATAGCAGCTCTGCTGTGGGTGATCCTCTTGCAAGTAATGGATGATCCGTGGACTGGATACACCACAAGAGAAATAAATTTATCAGGTAAGCATAAATTATGTTTTTGACTAGACTGTCCCTTAAATAATTAAAATAAGTAAATTAAAAAATAAAAAGGCTTTCTCAACAGGCCTGCCGGACTCACACCATTTAATTCTTTGAGAATACTTTTCTAACAAATATTAAATCATATTTCCACATCCTTTATGTAGTTTAGTCACACATTGACGTCAATTCTGAACAATAATGCACACTTAGAAGCACCGTACTAGAAACAAATGGATAGCAACGCAAATACAACATCATCTGAGTTATTGCAATTAAGTACTGCTCAGTGCTAGAGCATTCTTGGGTATGTACTGTATATAATATACCTCATGCAAGCAGAGTTTCATATTGCTAGTGATCAGCAAACAGGAAATATGTTTACTTATGTCTGATTGGCATTATATTCTACATGGAACAATTGTTTATTAATATATGTCCCTTCTCACATTCAATGCATGGTTTTGCGCTTACTTTTTGACTATAGACATTCTGTATAAAAGAAAACAAGAAGCGTGACACTTTATAACTCATCATCTCCGTCATATGTGTCACCTGTAAGAGATGTAGATTCATGGCACGTTATTTTTTTAATAACTTAAACTAAGTTATCAAAATCACGTTAACCCCTAGTGACTCAAACTCCATTTTCCCAATTTGTAATCCAATTATATTTCTTTTTTTAAACTAAAATACAGACAGTGATGTCTTTAAATCACATTATTATCCACAACATATATATAAAAATAGAGAAATCACGTGTACACAGACTTACCGTTAATTTAACTTTAAATCAAATAACTTTTTGCATAACTTTTTCTCATTAAAAATTTTGCTGCTGAATGGGTGACCTCCTGGGCAGTACTTTAACTGTGTTTAATTCATTTGCGGGGTCGCTAGTGCTAAAATGACATGCTTTAACAATTTAACATATTATAATTAAGACATTATACACTTTATAAAAAAGTAAAATCAAAATAGCTTTAGTGAACATACAACTGATTAAAACCTGCTTACAGATCCTCAGTCTAGCAGTATAAAGAATAGGGGTAGCGCATACTGTGTGCAAACCTACAAAACTAGTGCAGGGATGCCTTAATATAGAGGCTCTGCTATAATATAGTGCCTCTGTCATAAGATAGGGGCTCTGCCATAAGATAGGGGCTCTGCCATAAGATAGCTCCTCTGTCATAAGATAGGGGCTCTGCCATAAGATAGGGGCTCTGCCATAAGATAGGGGCTCTGCCATAAGATAGGGGCTCTGCCTTAAGATAGCGCCTCTGTCATAAGATAGGGGCTCTGTCATAAGATAGGGGCTCTGCCATAAGATAGTGCCTCTGTCATAAGATAGGGGCTCTGCCATAAGATAAGGGCTCTGCCATAAGATAGAGGTTCTGCCATAAGATAGGGGCTCTGCCATAAGATAGCGCCTCTGTCATAAGATAGGGGCTCTGCCATAAGATAGCGCCTCTGTCATAAGATAGGGGCTCTGCCTTAAGATAGGGGCTCTGTCATAAGATAGCACCTCTGTCATAAGATAGCACCTCTGTCATAAGACAGGGGCTCTGCCATAAGGTAGCGCCCCTGTCATAAGATAGGGGCTCTGTCATAAGATAGGGGCTCTGCCATAAGATAGGGGCTCTGTCATAAGATAGGGGCTCTGCCATAAGATAGGGGCTCTGCCATAAGATAGGGGCTCTGCCATAAGATAGCACCTCTGTCATAAGATAGCGGCTCTGTCATAAGATAGGGGCTCTACCATAAGATAGCGACTCTGCCATATGATAGGGGCTCTGCCATAAGATAGGGACTCTGCCATAAGATAGAGCCTCTGTCATAAGATAGGGGCTGTGTCATAAGATAGCGGCTCTGTCATAAGATAGCATCTCTGCCATGAGACAGGGGCTCTGCCATGAGCTCTGCCATGAGACAGGAGCTCTGCCATAAGATAGGGGCTCTGCCATAAGATAGGGGCTCTGCCATAAGATAGCGGCTCTGCCATAAGATAGCGGCTCTGCCATAAGATAGCGGCTCTGCCATGAGATAGGGGCTCTGCCATGAGATAGGGGCTCTGCCATAAGATAGCAGCTCTGCCTTAAGATAGGGGCTCTGTCATAAGATAGCACCTCTGTCATAAGATAGCACCTCTGTCATAAGACAGGGGCTCTGCCATAAGGTAGCGCCCCTGTCATAAGATAGGGGCTCTGTCATAAGATAGGGGCTCTGCCATAAGATAGGGGCTCTGTCATAAGATAGGGGCTCTGCCATAAGATAGGGGCTCTGCCATAAGATAGCACCTCTGTCATAAGATAGCGGCTCTGCCATAAGATAGGGACTCTGCCATAAGATAGAGCCTCTGTCATAAGATAGGGGCTGTGTCATAAGATAGCGGCTCTGTCATAAGATAGCATCTCTGCCATGAGACAGGGGCTCTGCCATGAGCTCTGCCATGAGACAGGAGCTCTGCCATAAGATAGGGGCTCTGCCATAAGATAGGGGCTCTGCCATAAGATAGCGGCTCTGCCATAAGATAGCGGCTCTGCCATAAGATAGCGGCTCTGCCATGAGATAGGGGCTCTGCCATAAGATAGCAGCTCTGCCATAAGATAATGTCAGGGTTTTTCCCTGCTTTGTTTGCCATGTGCTGCTGGCAGCCATTTTACTCACCTATCTTGCTGAGTCTGGTGAAGAGTGTGTGATGCAGCTCATTTCCTGCACACCCTCTTATGGTTAGACCGGTGTACATCATCCGTGTGAGACAGGATGCAGTCTCAGAATTGTGATGTCATCACTTATTATTTAAAGGGCCTCTGTTCAGTATGCTTTGTCCTTGTGTGGTCTCAGACCTGTTTGTGAGAGCACCTGTGTATTACCTGGCTGTCTTACGTCCCTCCTGGTCCCTGATCCCTGGCTTGTTCCTGACTGTTCTCCTTGTTCCTGATTCCGGCTTGTCTGACTACTCGCTTTGGCTCCTGACTCGGCGCGTCTGACTACCAGCTCTGGTTTTGATTCCCGGCTTGTTATTTGACTTGTGGAGTTTTTATTATTTTTTGCTATTTTTAAAGTTGTGATTATTTTTGCACTTTTCGTCTCAGTCTGATTCCTGGCACCCTGACATTACGCAAGGGCCATGAATCCTGATGGTGCTAATAATCCACCTTTACTTGACATAATTTCCAGGATGGATGAACAGGATCACCGCTTGGATCAATTTACACTAGTCCTGTAAAAATCCTGCTGACTCGCACTGCACATTTGGACCAAAGTGTCCCGCAAGTTATGGCTGCTCCTGTTTCCGCTGCTGCACCTAGTCCTACCAGGAGTATGTTTGGTTCTGCACCTCTACCTCAGCGATATGGAGGCGATCCTAATCAGTGCAGAGGGTTTTTGAACCAGTTGGGCATTTACTTTGAGATGTTACCTCAGATGTTTCCCTTTGACAGAGCTAAGGTGGGATTTCTCATCTCGTTACTCTCTGACACAGCTCTTGCCTGGGCTAATCCCTTGTTGGAGACTAATAAGCCTGTGATTTCAAATTACCCTGAATTTGTGGCCTCCTTTCGAAGGGTATTTGATGTTCCAGCTCGCTCCTCCTCTGCTGCTAAAAGACTCATGTCCATTCAGCAAGGTACAAGATCTGTTGCTCAGTATGCCATTGAGTTCCGTACGCTTGCCGCAGAGGTAGGTTGGAACAATGAAGCCCTTGTTGCCGCCTTCTTTCATGGGCTCTCTGATGCGATTAAAGACGAAGTTGCTGCCAGTGATTTACCAGAAGATCTCAAGGCATTGGTGTCTTTTTTATCCTAATTGACATCAGACTAAGTGAGAGGCCCTCTTTCAAGGAGCGCTAGCGGAAGCCTCCTGTTCCGTTGTCTCCTACGTGTTCGTTCCCACCCATGCCTCCCTCTCCTCCCATGCCTCCTGGTCCCGAGTCACCAGATACTGCTGAGCCGATGCAGTTGGGATTCACGCGTCTCTCTGCAGCGGAGAGGGCCTTTAGGAGGGCAGACCTTGGGTGGTTTATCCTTGTCCCCGGAACCTCTAAAGGAGAAACCTTTGGTCACGGTTGTCCTTTCCTGGGTGGATTCCTCCATAGTCACCCAGGCTCTTGTTGACTCCATTGCTGCTGGCTATTTCATTGACAGTGCTTTTGTATCAAAGCACTCCATTCCTGTTTTGCCTCGGTCCGTTCTGCCAGGTGATAAACTCTCCACATTTTCCGGTTGTTCTGAGTTATCCCTGGCTCCAAAAGCACAATCCCAGTCTCGACTGGCGCAGGTCTGAAATTTTGTCATGGTCTCCGCAATGTATTTCCACTTGTCTTCAGAAACCAGTTAAAGTTTTGTGCACTTCTCCGGTATCTCAACTGCCAGAGGAGTACCGAGAGTTCCTAGACGTCTTTGACAAGGTGCGTGCCAGTACGTTGCCTCCTCACCAGTCTTATGATTGTGCCATAGATCTGCAACCCGGAGCCATTCCTCCTCGGGGCCGGGTTTACCCTCTGTCTGTTGTGCAGAATTGTGCTATGGAGGAGTATGTTGCCGATGCTCTGTCGCGGGGGATCATCCTCAAATCCTGCTCTCTTGCAGGGGCTGGCTTATTCTTTGTGAAAAAAAAGGGTGGCGAGTTAAGACCATGCATCGATTATAGGGGTCATAATTGTCTTAACATTAAGAATGCTTACCCTATTCCTCTCATTATGGAACTCTATGACCGCCTCAAGGGAGCTACGGTCTTTACTAAACTTGATTTGAGAGGAGCGTACAATCTCGTTAGGATCAAGAAGGGCCACGAATGGAAAACAGCATTTAACACCAGGAGCGGGCATTATGAGTATCTTGTAATGCCCTTTGGCCTATGTAATGCTTCTGCTGTTTTCCAGGAATTTATTAATGATGTCCTACAAGATATGTTGCAACAGTGTGTTGTGGTGTACTTAGACGACATCCTCATACACTCACCCACTCTTAAGGCTCATCGTTTTGAGGTTACACAGGTTCTTCAGAGACTTCAGGAGAACGGCCTGTTTTGTAAACTCAAGAAATGTGAGTTCCATCAGACTCAAGTAACCTTCCTAGGTTATGTTATATCCGTTGCAGGGTTCTCCATGGATCCTGACAAGTTATCTGCAGTTCTGTAGTGGCCTCGCCCAGTTGGTCTCCGGTCTATTCAACATTATTTGGGGTTCGCCTGCACAACTATGTTCCACATGCCTTGATAAAGTCACGATATCTAGAAAGAAAAGGATATCTAGTACTACTGAGCTGTCCACCTCTGAGGGTTCCCCATCCCATGAGGTGTGTTCCCTACATTCATCTCTGAGTACACATGCAGCGCCCCAGGGCATGACTATTTCTCCTATGGGAGAGATCCATTGGCCGTCAGATTTTGCGAATCAACTGAAAATGGCGGTCTCTAAAGTTATTAGTGCCTTATCACGATCTGCCAAGCGTAAGGTAAAATATGGCGATCCGACTCTGACTCTTCGGATGACGTTCCTTCTGGGTCGGAGTCTTTCATCTAAAGCTCCAACTGCAGAGGAGCCTGACTTTAGGTTTACGATGGAAAATTTGCGTTTTTTGCTGAAGCAAGTGCTTGCTACCCTCGAGGTTCTGGAACCGACACTACCGGAGGAACCTTCAATTCCTAAGGACAGGGTGGTGCCCCAGACCTTCCCGGTTCCTGTTAAGATGGCTAACATTATTAAGAATGAATGGGAGAGATTAGGTTCTTCCTTTTCCCTTTCTTTTTCTTTTAAGAAGCTGTTCCCCTGTCCCTGACTCTCAGCTCGAGCTATGGGGGACTGTCCGTAAGGTGGATGGTGCTATCTCTACGCTTGCGAAGCGGAGGACGATTCCTCTTGAGGATAGTTCGTCATTTAAAGAGCCCATGGATAAAAAGTTAGAGAACATGTTAAGAAAAATGTTTCAACATACGGGATTTCCAGGACAGCGACATATTGGGCATTTGAGTATGTGGATACATTTATTAAATCATATTTAAATCAATTTTAAGATATTTTGCTTTTGTACAAAGTGTCATTTAATAATCACATACTGAAGCCCATTGATTCAAACTTACCGGATGAATTTGAGGCTAACGTTCAAAATTTGACGTAATATATGTATTTGTGACGTTTCCAAGTATAGATTTAAATTTATATCGCCAATTTTGATTTTAACTTATTTACATTTTACATAAATTTGTTACACTTGTATAGCGCATATATGTTTATTTTATTGTTCCCAAGGGAACAGTTTGTTTGAAACGGTGATTGGATACAATCAACTATAAAACGTGTGCAATATGAGTGTGGAGCTATCCTATGATTACGTTCCATAAGGCACGAAACATTTCAGAACTCCGCCTCCTCCTACCATTGTAATCGTTGTTTGAGTGCGTGTTTTTATCTACATGAGAATAAAGCATTGATTTTTACTTCAGGATTTTTTGGAGTCCTGCCTATTCTATCTTTTGTTACAATTTTTGGGCGGCTCAGCTCTTTTTTGGTTGGCACCCCGCCAATAGTGCACACACTTTGTTTGAAACTCTCTGCTCACATTGGATCCTGGTGTTCACACCCACTGAAACAAAGCAGCGTCACTTACCTTCTCCAGTCTTGGAATAAATCCAAGCAGAACAAACAGCCCGCCGAAACAAAGTCAGCATGAAGGGGTGGCCCCCGACCGGTCTCCCAACCAAGTAGGGGGCAGATTATCTCTCTTCTCAGAAGCCTGGTTGCAGGATGTTCAGGACCCTTGGGTTCTAGAGGTTATCACCCAAGGATACAGGATAGGGTTCAGATCTCATCCGCCCAGGGGCAGATTCCTCCTGTCAAACCTGTCTTCCAGACCAGAAAAGAGAGACGCCTTTCTAGAATGTGTGAGGGATCTCTCTTCCCTCAGAGTAATTGTACCAGTACCCACAGCAGAAAGGGGTCTAGGGTACTATTCCAACTTTTTCGTGGTCCCAAAGAAGGAGGGCACATTCCGCCTGATTCTGGACCAAAATGTTTAAACAAATTTCTGGCTGTTCCATCGTTCAAAATGTAAACAATCAGATCTCTTCTGCCCCTAGTTCAAGAGGGTCAGTTCATAACAACAATAGACTTGAAGGATGCCTACCTTCATGTGCCAATCCACAGGGACCACTTCAGGTTCCTGAGATTTGCATTCCTGGACCAACATTTCCAGTTTGTGGCCCTTCCCTTTGGTCTGGCGATGTCCCCAAGAGTCTTCACAAAGGCTTGGGGGCACTACTTGCAGTGGCCAGATCCAGAGGCATTGCTGTGGTGCCCTATCTGGACGACATCCTAGTCGAGGCGCTGTTGTTTAGTCTCGCAGAGGATCACTCAAGGGCTCTTCTTCTTTTGCTCCAATCCCACGATTGGAATATAAACTCAGGAAATAGTTCCCTTATTCCTAGCAACAGGATGGAGTACCTGGGAACGATAATAGATTCTATATCCATGAGGATATTTCTCACAGATCAGCGACGCAGGAAGATTGCGTCCACCTGATTGCGTCCTTCAGTCCTCCTCCAGTCCCTCTGTGGCTCAGAGTATGGAGGTGATCGGGCTCATGGTGTCCAGCATCAATGTGATTCCATTCACCAGGTTCCACCTCTTCAGTTGTGCATGTTGAGACAGTGGAACGGCGATCATACAGACCTATCCAAACAAATTTTTATGGATGATCGTACGAGGGACTCCCTCTCTTGGTGGATCCCTCCGGAAAACAACTGTCCCAAGTGTCATCCTTCCTGGGAGATTGTGACTACGGACACGAGTCTGGCAGGATGGGGGGCTGTTTGGGGTGCCAGGATGGCACAGGGAAAATGGTCTTGAGAAGAGTTTCTCTCCTCCCGATCAAAATTCTGGAACTCCGAGTGATCTACAATGCTCTGACCTATATACATACATTTGAAAAAGCAATCGCAACAAGCATATGTGCATAGCCACCAATCACCAGCAAGCTCCTACTAGTGCATTACTTTTTCTAAACCTATTAAGATATGCTTTGCAACAAAGTGTACCTATAGAAAACACAGTGAATTTGATAATAAAGCTAAATTGAAAAGTTTCTTAAAATGACACCATCGAAATGATTAAAGTTTAATTTTTACTTTTGCATGTATTGGTGTTCTGGGTTTTAATCCTTTTCCTTAAAGGGACAGTCTACTTTAATGTTTGTTATTGTTTAAAAAGACAGATAATACCATTATTACCCATTCCCCAGTTTTGCATAACTAACTGTTAAATTAATATACTTTTTACTTCAGTGATTACCTTGTATCTAAGCCTCTGCAGACTTTCAGGTTTTTTCCAGTGCTTTTTACAAACTTGCATTTTAGCCAATCAGTGCTGGTTCCTGCATTACCTTATCATTCTTTACTGGAGTGAGCACAATGTTATCTATATGGCACACATGGACTAGCACTGTCTAGCTGTGAGCAAGATTGTAAAAAACACTGAGATAAGAGGAGGCCCGTAGGGGTGTAGAAACCGGCAATCTTAGAGATTATAAAGTATATTAATATAACAATTTTGCTTATGCAATGCTGGGGAATGGGTAGTAAGTGCATTATCTATCTTTTTAAATAATACAAAATAAAAATCAAGTAGACTGTCCTTTAAGTACCTTTGCAGATATGTCGAAAACCTTTCTTGAGGAACTTGTTTTACTGTTACACACCATGGGTCAGATTGAGTAATTGTATTTAAAGATGTCATCAAATATTTAACTATAAAGCCTGTTGCAATGGTTTGTTAATTTAATTGTATTTGAACTGAGATGTTAGCTGTTTACAGTTTCTCTTATCATATTTAGACGCATAGCAATCAATTAATTTGTGGTCTGTTTTTAAAGTTATCAGCCAAAGTAAGATCATCTGCTAATCAGTTAACTTGTGTTCCAAAATCTTCTGTATACAAACTTATGTAACTTCTCAGTAGCAGAGACACTTTCTTAGGTGAAGCATAAAGTGACATTAGATCATAATTCTCTCCAGACCTACAGGAAAAATTCTTACAAACATATGTGGCCCTCATGAGTAATCCAGGGAAATGTTACCTTAAAGGGACATGAAAGCCATTTGTGTTTCAGATCAAGCATACAAATATATATATATATATATATATATATATATATATATATATATATATATATATATATATCTATCTGTGCAAACGTTTTAGGAAGTTGTAAAACATGCTGTAAAGTAAGAATGCTTCCAAAAAATAGAAACGTTAGTAGTTTTTTCTTTATCAGTTAACAAAATGCAAAGTGAGTCAGGAGAATAAAAATATAAATGAACTCCTTCAAAACAGCATCAATTATTTTAGGTAAATTTGTACAAAGTAACAGATTTTGTAGGGATATAGTCAGGTTAGCGTTTCCACCTCAGCCATGTTTTCCTGGACACTTATAAGTTACACATGCTTCAGGGTGTGCAGGGAGGAACATGAATAGTACCATCCAGAAACACAATACATGTTCCTCCTTGCACACCCTGTAGCATGTGTAACTCATAAGTATCCAGGAAATCATGTCTGAGGTGGCATCCCTTAGTTAGGTGCATGATTAAAGAATTATACCAAACAGATGCTAATAATCATACATTTAATACGTATGTTGAAACACAATAATTAACTGAAACAGAAACAGCTGTGTAGGAGGAATACACCTAGGTAAGGAACACAACAAAAAGGTAAGAAAATAACAGGAGGAGCACATTAGTTGTCTAACTAAAATATGTGCACCTATAGACCAAAACAAGTCCACAATGATTGGTCAAAAAGTGTCCACATAATATGATGTAAAAAATTAAGTTCTTCAAAATCATCCACCAAAGGTATCCACTCCTACAGAGGCTTGGCATATACCACATCTGGAAAAAAAGGAGGCACCTCATGGCGTAGTATTTAGCATCCAAAGTGTACATCTTAAACTTCAAAATCCAAAGTGGCAATTCACATGTAATCAAGCACTATTATGAGTGCTAAAAAAAGCAGACCGGATCCTCAGAGTCGTCCGGCAGATTCCCCTCAGCAGATCCCAAGCTCTCATCGCAGTGATGCCCATATCAGCATGTAAGTCACAACAAGAGCATATGTGTTGATTTCACAATAAAAGCGTTCTGCAGGTCTGCACTTGTTGCATGAACCTGAATACTGGACATGTTTGTAAACTGGTAGTGAGAGCTGAAAAAAAAGCGCTGAGCACTGAGAAACGCATTATGCTCCTGTTGTGACTTACAAGCTGATACAGGCATCCCTGTGATATGAGCTTGGGATCTGCCAAGGGACATACTACACCATGAGGAGCCTCATTTGTTTTTTGTTTTTTTTCTGGATGAGGAACAGCTAAACTCTAGCAAGGTGAGGTTGCTGAAGATAGTCTAATGTCAAAAGTCATGCTTATAGCAAAATTGAGCACAGCATCAAGACACAGGGTAGTTATACTGCACCAACAAGGTCTCTCATGCAGAAATTTCAAGTCAAACATGGGTTAACAGATGTGCTGTCCAAGTCCTTCTGAAGAAGCACAAAGAAGCGGACAACATTGAGGTCAGTAGACATAGCCAAGGAAACTTAGATAAAAGACACATCATGGTTATTACCCTTTACAATCAGAAGATTCCAGCAGTGTCATAAGCTCAGAATTGGAAGAAACCAGTGGGACCCTGGTACACCCATCTACTGTCTGAAGAAGTCTGAAGTGGTCTTCATGGAACAATAGTGGGCAAAAAGCCATACCTCTGATGTAGAAACAAGGCCAAACGACCCAACTATGCACAAGAACACAGGAATGTATTAATTATCCTTCATGCAATACCATCAGGGAGGCATCTGATTGGCCCTAAATTTAATCTGCTGCATGACAACGACCCCAAACATACAGCCAACGTCATCAATAACTATCTTCTGTGTAAAGAAGGACAAGGAGTGATGGGATAGCCCCACAGTCTGGCTGGGATTACATAAAGAGTTAGAAGTGATTGAGGCTGCCTAATTCCTCAGAAGAACTGTGATTAGTTCTCCAAGATTTTTGTAACAACCTACCTGCTGAGTCCCTTAAAAATTGTGTGCAGCTAGAAGGGTTGATGCTATTTCGAAGGCAAAGGGTGGTCACACCAAATATCCATTTGATTTCGATTTTTCTTTTGTTCAATCACTTTGCATTTTGTTAATTGATAAAAAATTATTTATTAACATTTCTATTTTTAAAAGCAAACTTACTTTACAGCATTTTTTCACACCAGCCTAAAACTTTTGCGCATCTAACTAAAAGTGTAACTTTTCTACAGTCCCTGAAGGGCACTGAGTGTATAGTGTGAAATTCTGAATCCTGACTCTTACATGCTGCACAGTGACTGCTTGATATGTGCTGGTGTTCATTTAAATCAGCCCCTAACTGGTCACAGCAAATGCCTGATTTGTAGTAAATAAGTTGCAATATAGTGATGCATTTATAAATATAATATACATTTCTGATTCATAAACAAAAAATCACATGTTTTATTTAATTAGGGGAAGGACTTTAACACAAACAGCCCCGCAATACTGTGTGTTTTAACCCCACTTGATTCAAATAGAGAAGATGTTTTTACTACTTTCCAATTTAATTGTACACTACAGTATTATCAACTTTGCTTCATTTCTTAGTGTATTTTGTTGAAGGAGCAGCAATGCATTACTGGGAGCTAGCTGAACACATTGGGTGAGCCAATGACAAGAGGCATATATGTGAAGCCACAAATCAGCAGCTAGCTCCCAGTAGTGCATTGCTGCTATTGAGCCTACATAGACTTATGCTTTTAAATAAAAAATGTCAGATAAGAGATAAAAGAAATAAAATGGCATTCTATATCTGAATCATTAAAAACACATAGTTAAAGTATTGTTTGAGAGCCGTAGATAACTGCTGATTTGGTCTCTGCCCAGGACTGGCAGTTCTCTGCGTTGCTTTGACTATAACTATGGGCAAGATTACATATGCGGCGTCGCCCAGAAAAGCCGGTGAAGGCGTTTTTTACGCGGTTTTGGTATAAATGCGGCACGTATATTTCACCCGTCGCCCGCAATTTTTACTCCCATAAGCGTTGCAAATCGGTATCACATATTCAGCACAAGGACTTACGCAGCGAAAATGCAGAACTTTTACTCCATTTTCACCTCGCCACACATAGGCAGGCGCAGCAAGCCTTGCGCTGAATATATAAGTACTGTAACTCCCGTAACTGGCTGAAAATATAAACACCTAATGCATGCACAATATCTATCTACCTGTCAACCGCCAACCCACTCCGCAATAAATAATAAAGTATATTTACCCCAATCCACCAACCCCCACATCGCAATATAGCTAATAAACATATTAACCCCTAATCCGCCATTAACCCATATCACAATAAAACTAATAAATGTATTAACCCCTAAACTGTCAAACCCCACAACGCAATTAACCTAATTAAGCTATTAACTCCTAAAGCGCCAACCCCCCATATCGCAAATGACTATTTAAATTACTAAGCCCCCTTACCTATCACCCCCTAAATTAACCCCAATTACCTAAATTAAAAAATACTATGTTACATTTAAAACCTAACATTACTTTAAAAATAAAAAAACAAAGTTTAAATTAATCTAAAATTACAAAAAATAAAAAAGTCCAACATTACATAAAATAATAAACCAAATTATCAAAAATAAAAAAAAAAATTAAACCAAATCCCTATAAAAAAATCCCCCCCAAAATAAAAACACCCCCTAATCTAATACTGAACTACCAATAGCCCTTAAAAGGGCATTGCCCTGAGTTAAACAGCGCTTTTGCATTAAAAAAAATACTAAGTCCCCCCTCTAACAGTAAAACCCCCCCACCCACCAAAAATAAAAAACCTAACACTAAAAATCCTAAACTACCCATTGCCCCTAAAGGGGCATTTGTATGGGCATTATTCAGCTCTTTTAGTGCCCTTAAAAGGGCATTCAGCTCTTTTACAAGTGCCCATTAAATCCCTAATTTAAAAAATATATAAAAAAAACAAAAATAAAAAAAAATCCTAACTATAAGCCCCAAATAGGTTCTCACTGTTCCTGAAGTTCGGCGGAAAAGGTCCTCTTCCAGGCGGCGGTGAAGTCTTCTTGGAACCAGCGACATCTTCCATCTTTATCCAGGACCATGCCAGCGTGGAGCGGAGACAACCGCGGAACTGAAGACCGGCGACCGCAGAGCAATGGAGCGTGGAGGATCCTCTTCGTACGATCACCCCCGTACACTGAATATTGAATGCAATTCTACAAATTCAAATCAGCAGAAAGGTTGAGAGCTACTGAAATCCTATTGGCTGATTTGAACAGCCAATAGGATTTCAGTAGCTCTCTTCATTTTGGCTGATTTAAATTTGAAGATCCAAATCAGCCAATGGGAATGCAAGGTACCCCATATTTAAATGCGTACCTTGAATTAAATCCTCTGTGTGTGGTGGTGATCGTACGAAGAGGATCTCCACGCTCGATGGCTCAGCGGTTGCTGGTCTTCTGTTCCATGCTCATCTCCGCTCTGCGTCAGCTTGGTCCTAGATGAAGATCGCAGCGATGGAAGTAGATATCGCCGCTTGGAAGAAGACTTTCTTCGCCGGACTTCAGTAACGGTGAGTACCTATTTGGGGGTTAGAGTTAGGATTTAAGGGCAGTAAAAGAGCTGAATGTCCTTTTAAGGGCAATGCCCATACAAATGCCCCTGTAGGGGCAAGGGGTAGCTTAGGTTTTTGTGGTGTTAGGTGTTTTTATTTTGTGGGGTTTGGTGGGTGTGGCGGTTTACTGTTAGGGGGGACATAGAATTTGTTTTAATGCAAAAGAGCTGTTTAACTTAGGGCATTGCACTACAAAAAGACATTTTTAGGGCTATTGGTAGTTTAGTATTAGATTAGGTGGTGTTTTTATTTTGGGGGGGGCTTTTTCATTTTCATAGGAATTAGGTTTAATTTTTTTATTTTTGATAATTTGGTTTATTATTTTCTGCAATGTTAGACTTTTTTGTAATTTCAGATTAATTTAAATTTATTTTTTTTATTTTTAAAGTAATGTTAGGTTTTTAATAGTAACTTAGTATTTTTTAATTTAGGTAATTGGGGTTAATTTAGGGGGTGTTAGGTTAGGGGGCTTAGTATCTTAAATAGGTTAATTGTGGTATGGGGGGTTGGCGGTTTAGGGGTTAATAGTTTTATTATTAGTTGCGATATGGGGGGATTGCGGATATAGGGGTTTTTACGTGTCGGTTTTATTTTTGGGAGCCGTGTTAGACTTTTACGGGAGATTTAACATTTTTTTTTCTTCCTTAGGCGCCGGCAGTTTTTAACGTGCAGTAAGTAACTGGCGACTCCAGAAATTTGTATTTACGCACATTTATGAACATCACTAGTTTATCCGACTTACAGCACTTTATGAACTGCCGGCGCCGTATATGTGATTCCCCGATGTGCGAGGTGAAATTACGGGCGACGCGGGTTTCAGCAGTTACGTTGAAGCCTGCGCTGCATATGTATTCTTGCCCAAGGTGTTTAACCCATTTTGAATGTTAGAACACAAAAAATTGCAGACTAACTAGTGTTAACATTACTTTACATGCGATGTTCACCCTGGTCCGTTAAGATTATGAGTAATATTTCAATTTACATACTGCGGTCTCCTCTATTGAAAACAAATGCATGAATACTAACTTACTATACTGCACTTATTCTGTATTTTTATATGTAGACAAGCAAACTTAAAATGTAAAGGGTATCCCTGACATGTGATATGAAGCAGAAATATAATATTGGGAAAAGTGTAGGAAAAACAATAACACATGGGTTTAAAGGGACACTCAAGCCAAAATTAAACTTTAATGATTCAGATAGATCACGCAATTTTAAACAACTTTCCAATTTACTTCTTTTAACAAAATGTGCAGTCTTTTTTATATTTACACTTTTTGAGTCACCTGCTGCTACTGAGCATGTGCAAGAATTCACAGAATATACATATGTGCATTTGTGATTGGCTGATAACTGTCACATGATGCAGTGGGAGTTGAAATAAACATAATTTAGAAATTTGTCAGAAAAAAAAAATCTACTACTCATTTGAAGATCAGACTAAGTGCTATTGCATTGTCTTTATCATGTATTAGTTGTCTGTGCAAATCTACTGTATTAACTGGTCCTTTAATAGGCTGCATGGTATAGACCAGAGCTGTTCTACTGTGTTGTATTTGAATTGGGATGCTATGGTATCAGACAGCAACAAAAGCAACCACATAGCAAAAACGAGAAGGTAATTTAAGACCTCTTGCAAAGAATGACGTCAATCAGTGAACTGGATTTTTCTTGTAGCTATTTTTTAACTGATCAGGTTTGTCACAGCTTTATGAACTGTTCTGAGAGAAATCAATCATCTTATTTGCTTGTTCACTTCTTTCAGACGTTTGTTTAGTCTTAACTAGGTCTATCTAACCCCCTTCTACCCCCCCCCAAAAGGTGATTCATCAAAGCTTTATTTGTTTCATGCATATTGTTGCAAACCCTTGCAAATACACTGACCATAACTTCTCAGACACAATATATACACAGTCACAAACTTGAAAAGTGCATGTGTGAGTGGCTGACTTTTCAGATGTAAAGGGTACGAGCTTGTGTGCGGAGCCATTTAAATATCATTTTATGGGACATAAAGTTCAAACTGAATTCTGCATAAAATGTTGAAAGAGACATAATAACCAGAAATGAAATGTGTGTGGATGCGTTTCCGTTTTGCATGGAAGCCGTTTTGCAGTATACTTGCATTAGCAAAAAGGGTTATAGTAAAAGCTATGAATGAAAAGAATGTACAGGGAGTATGCACTGTATTAAACAAAATAACCCATGAGAATAGGTAAAAGGAAATGCCTATAGGCACAAGAACAAAATGAAATTCAAATAAATGATGTATATAGACATATAAAATGTAACTTTTATTGATTGTACTATTAAAACAGACAGCATTGGAAATTGGGGTTTGCTGCTCTACATGAAGTTAAAAACCACTACAATACTGGTTGCATGAATAAAGTCTGTATAGAAAGACACTTACTGAAGAAAGCTGTGTATACCACTAATAGGTACATAAAATAGAACCGTAGTGATGTGGATCACCTCAACCTAGTGTGTCAATTAACATAAATTGAACATCTACAATGTATCTAATTTGTATCAGATGCCAAGTGTAATGGCGTTTAAATAAACACCAGAGTGCAGGGTTAACAGTAAAAAAGTAATATATCGTAGCACACAATGTTTGTGTACTGCCTACAATAATGTCCCAATATGTTTAGAATACTTAGACCCAAATCAAGATGCACTCGTTATAAAGCATAGTGTAGAAAGTATTAGAAAGTATTAACTCCTTATGTAAACCAGATTCGGACAGGTTCTGTAATAAAGTATTAGCTCTACAAGTATAACTGCTGAGCCTAACTGCTGCCCTGGCTTGGCGCCAGGAATGCGATAGCGTAGATAGATTAAGTAAGTGTCAAATACTGAATTATAAATGATAATCGGCAACAAGTAGAGAGCTAGATAAAATAGCTTAATAGTCCCCTATATGTCGCACTGCATATATGCTACAAAACAGGAATAGCCTGTTGCATATCTTTGTACTTAGTTGTATATACATAATTACATTATACCTTATATTATACTCATGGTACTGTAATCTCTGTATGATATACATGCTGTACATACATTATACCTTATATTATACTCATGGTACTGTAATCTCTGTATGATATACATACTGTACATACATTATACCTTATATTATACTAATGGTGCTGTAACCTCTGTATAATATACATACATTATACCTTATATTATACTCATGGTACTGTAACCTCTGTATAATATACATACATTATACCTTATATTATACTCATGGTACTGTAATCTCTGTATGATATACATACTGTACATACATTATACCTTATATTATACTCATGGTACTGTAATCTCTGTATGATATACATGCTGTACATACATTATACCTTATATTATACTCATGGTACTGTAATCTCTGTATGATATACATACTGTACATACATTATACCTTATATTATACTCATGGTGCTGTAACCTCTGTATAATATACATACATTATACCTTATATTATACTCATGGTACTGTAATCTCTGTATGATATACATACTGTACATACATTATACCTTATATTATACTCATGGTGCTGTAACCTCTGTATAATATACATACATTATACCTTATATTATACTCATGGTACTGTAATCTCTGTATGATATACATACATACATTATACCTTATATTATACTCATGGTACTGTAACCTCTGTATAATATACATACATTATACCTTATATTATACTCATGGTACTGTAATCTCTGTATGATATACATACATACATTATACCTTATATTATACTCATGGTACTGTAATCTCTGTATGATATACATACATACATTATACCTTATATTATACTCACGGTACTGTAATCTCTGTATGATATACATACATACATTATACCTTATATTATACTCATGGTACTGTAATCTCTGTATGATATACATACATACATTATACCTTATATTATACTCATGGTGCTGTAACCTCTGTATAATATACATACATTATACCTTATATTATACTCATGGTACTGTAATCTCTGTATGATATACATACATACATTATACCTTATATTATACTCATGGTACTGTAACCTCTGTATAATATACACACATACATTATGCCTTATATTATACTCATGGTACTGTAATCTCTGTATGATATACATACTGTACATACATTATACCTTATATTATACTCATGGTACTGTAATCTCTGTATGATATACATACTGTACATACATTATACCTTATATTATACTCATGGTGCTGTCACCTCTGTATAATATACACACATTATACCTTATATTATACTCATGGTGCTGTCACCTCTGTATAATATACACACATTATACCTTATATTAAACTCATGGTGCTGTCACCTTTGTATAATATACATACATTATACCTTATATTATACTCATGGTACTGTAACCTCTGTATAATATACATACATTATACCTTATATTATACTCATGGTACTGTAATCTCTGTATGATATACATGCTGTACATACATTATACCTTATATTATACTCTTGGTGCTGTCACCTCTGTATAATATACACACATTATACCTTATATTAAACTCATGGTGCTGTAACCTTTGTATAATATACATACATTATACCTTATATTATACTCATGATGCTGTAACCTCTGTATAATATACATACTTTATACCATATATTATACTCATGGTGCTGTAACCTCTGTATAATATACACACATACATTATGCCTTATATTATACTAATGGTACTATAACCTCTGTATAATATACACACATACATTATGCCTTGTATTATACTCATGGTGCTGTAACCTCTGTATAATATACACACATACATTATGCCTTGTATTATACTCATGGTGTTGTAACCTCTGTATAATATACACACATACATTATGCCTTATATTATACTAATGGTACTATAACCTCTGTATAATATACACACATAAATTATGCCTTGTATTATACTCATGGTGCTGTAACCTCTGTATAATATACATACATTATACCATATATTATACTCATTGTGCTGTAACCTCTGTATAATATACACACATACATTATGCCTTATATTATACTAATGGTACTATAACCTCTGTATAATATACACACATACATTATGCCTTGTATTATACTCATGGTGCTGTAACCTCTGTATAATATACACACATACATTATGCCTTATATTATACTAATGGTACTATAACCTCTGTATAATATACACACATACATTATGCCTTGTATTATACTCATGGTGTTGTAACCTCTGTATAATATACACACATACATTATGCCTTATATTATACTAATGGTACTATAACCTCTGTATAATATACACACATACATTATGCCTTGTATTATACTCATGGTGCTGTAACCTCTGTATAATATACATACATTATACCATATATTATACTCATTGTGCTGTAACCTCTGTATAATATACACACATACATTATGCCTTATATTATACTAATGGTACTATAACCTCTGTATAATATACACACATACATTATGCCTTGTATTATACTCATGGTACTGTAACCTCTGTATAATATACATACATTATACCATATATTATACTCATGGTGGTGTAACCTCTGTATAATATACACACATACATTATGCCTTATATTAGACTAATGGTACTATAACCTCTGTATAATATACACACATACGTTATACCTTATATTATACTCATGGAAGTGTAACCTCTGTATAATATACATACATTATACCATATATTATACTCATGGTGCTGTAACCTCTGTATAATATACATTCATACATACCTTTATATTATACTCATGGTGCTGTAACCTCTGTATAATATACATACATACATTATACCTTATAATATACTCATGATGCTGTAACCTCTGTATAATATACATACATTATACCTTATATTATACTCATGGTGCTGTAACCTCTGTATAATATACATACATACATTATACCTTATATTATACTAATGGTACTATAACCTCTGTATAATATACACACATACATTATGCCTTATATTATACTCATGGTACTGTAACCTCTGTATAATATACACACATACATTATGCCTTGTATTACACTCATGGTACTGTAACCTCTGTATAATATACACACATACATTATGCCTTGTATTACACTCATGGTACTGTAACCTCTGTATAATATACACACATACATTATGCCTTATATTATACTCATGGTACTGTAACCTCTGTATAATATACATACATTATACCTTATATTATACTCATGGTCAATCAGTAAATGCTGCTTTTTACCATAGTGTACGTTGTTTATGTACCTAAATGGAAGATTCTTTATAAGTTGCTGTTACAATTTGTGGGAAATTGAGATATTTTCTCCCAGGGTTTGTCACAATTGTTTGCATTGAAGACTTGGACATCATAAGTTTTCCCCCTATTTCTGTGAATTCAATTTGTGTCCATTAATCTACTTGAGCAGCAACGTTAACAGAAATACAAAAGCTTTCAACTCAAGTTTTGATATTTATCACTAGTTTAACTGAAATGCAGATTAATAAAAGAACAAATACTTCTTATGTTCTTAACTACAATACTTATAGTTTCCTGCTATGTCTTCATAACTACACCATTTTTTTAAACTGGACAATGTGAGACAGAGCTATGCTGCCACCTAGTGGCATTAGATGTTCTATTCACTGACTGGCTTGTTTCTCTATAGTATAGCTCTGAAAGATATATTTTTCCTAAGAACCCCCATTACTACAAACATAATTATTATTGATTTAAAACGCTCATATGATTAAAAAAATAATTAATGGCATCCCTGGAAATTGACAAATATGGACCTAAGAACCAGGGTAAACAATATACGAAGGTCAGTTTTTCTAAATATTGGAATTTATTTTAATATTTCTTATTTCTGATCTTAAATACAGCACTTCATAACTTTAGAAATTGTAAACTATCCCTGTTGTCATGACACTGTAATATGTCTTTAAACCCTCTTTATGGGTTAAACACATAGTGCTAGATTATGAGTGGAGTGCAAAAGTTTGCACCCGAGCTATAAGGACTTTATTGCGAGATTTGCGCTCGCCGGGCTTACTGCTGGTATTACGAGTTGGAGGTATGTGATGTGATCGCTTAAATGCAATAGCAATTTACGCTGGAATGATTACCGTGATTGGTATCTAATAACAATACATTACACAGTACAGTTACATACATAATAACACTATCTAATAAATATACATTACACAGTACAGTTACACACATAACAACACCCTCTAATAAATATACATTACACAGTATATCTACACTCATAATAATACTATCTAATAAATATACATTACACAGTACAGTTACACACATAATAACACTATCTAATAAAGATACATTACACAGTGCAGTTACACACATAATAACGCCATCTAATAAATATACATTACACAGTACAGTTACACACATAACACTGTCTGATAAAAATTCATTACACAGCACAGTTACACACATAATAATACTATCTAATAAATATACATTACACAGTGCAGTTACACACATAATAACGCCATCTAATAAATATACATTACACAGTACAGTTACACTCATAATAACACCATCTAATAAAAACACATTACACAGTACAGTTACACACATAACACTGTCTGATAAAAATTCATTACACAGTACAGTTACACACAGTGTTAATTTTGACGGCAAATTTCGATTTAGTCTTAGTTTTAGTCTTTTGACTAAAATGCCATCTTAGTTTTAGTCGTATTTTAGTCATCTGAATTGTTTTAATTTTAGTCTAGTTTTAGTCTACTGAATCTCCAGTAGATTTTAGTCGACTAAATCTCCAATAGATTTTAGTCGACTAAAATCTAAGGGGTTTAGTTAAAGTGTAATGCATTATTTAAGCATTTCTCTATTATTTGCAAACTGATTATATACTCCAGGAGTAAACATAACACCTGTTATTATTTATGGTATTAAGGTTTAAACATGCAATACAGACACAGATTTAGCCGATGTGATATATAACGTCTTTATTAAACTTAAAATTAAATAAAACCAAGTTTCATAAACAAACAGAAGTGCAACTTTAAAATATAAAAAACAAAACTGTAAACTGTATTACCCAATATAAAAACTTTAACAGTTCTCTGTTATTAATGAAAACAAGTATCAAAACTCAACACAACAAAAAGTTTCTTCAGCTAGCACAGGCACAGCATAATTTAAACCCATACTCATGGGTTATGCTTATTTCTATAGGAAGAATCAATTGATTGTTCACAAATTCTAAACATTTTCGGCAATGATATTAGCACTGCTCTAGAACTTCCAAACTCATTATACACTCCTGGAGTAAAGGTTTGTTAACCTGTTTTTATTTATGGTATTAAGGTTTGAACATGCAATAGAGATTTAACTGTTGTGGTATATAACATGTCTTGATTTATCTTAAAATGTATTAAAATTAAGTTTCATAAATTTGACAAAAGAACAGTAATTTGATATGGATTGATTACAAGACTTTGCATAGAATGTTTTTGTCAGCAAATTTTGATTTAGTTTTAGTCATAGTCTTTTGACTAAAATGTCATTTTGATTTAGTTTTAGTCATAGTCTTTTGACTAAAATGCCATTTTAGTTTTAGTCGTATTTTAGTCATCAGAATTTCTTTATTTTTATACTTATTTTAGTCTAGTTTTAGTCAACAAAATTAACATTGGTTACACACATAATTATACTATCTAATAAATATACATTACACAGTACAGTTACACTCATAATAACACTATCTAATAAACATACATTACACAGTACAGTTACACACATAATAACCCTGTCTAATAAATATACATTACACAGTACAGTTACACTCATAATAACATTATCTAATAAATATACATTACACAGTACAGTTACACACATAACACCATCTAATAAAAATACATTGCAAAGTACAGTTACACACATAATAACACTATGTAATAAAAATACATTACACAGTACAGTTACACACATAATAACACTATCTAATAACAATACATTACACAGTATAGTTACACACATAATAACACCATCTAATAAAAATACATTGCAAACTACAGTTACACACATAATAACACCATCTAATAAATATACATTACACAGTACAGTTACACTCATAATAACACCATCTAATAAAAACAAATTACACAGTACAGTTACACACATAACACAGTCTGATAAAAATTCATTACACAGTACAGTTACACACATAATAACACTATCTAATAAATATACATTACACAGTACAGTTACACTCATAATAACACTATCTAATAAACATACATTACACAGTACAGTTACACACATAATAACCCTGTCTAATAAATATACATTACACAGTACAGTTACACTCATAATAACATTATCTAATAAATATACATTACACAGTACAGTTACACACATAACACCATCTAATAAAAATACATTGCAAAGTACAGTTACACACATAATAACACTATCTAATAAAAATACATTACACAGTACAGTTATACACATAATAACACTATCTAATAACAATACATTACACAGTACAGTTACACACATAATAACACCATCTAATAAAAATACATTGCAAAGTACAGTTACACACATAATAACACTATCTAATAAAAATACATTACAGAGTACAGTTACACTGATAATAACACTATCTAATAAAAATACATTACACGGTACAGTTACACTTATAATAACACTATCTAATAACAATACATTACACAGTACAGTTACACACATAATACCACCATCTAATAAAAATACATTACACATTACAGTTACACTCATAATAACACTGTTTAATAAATATACATTACACAGTACAGTTATACTCATAATAACACTAATATATATACATTACACAGTACAGTTACACTCATAATAACACTATCTAATAAAAATACATTACACAGTACAGTTACACACATAACACCATCTATTAAAAATTATTTTTAAAAAAAAATATTACACTCAAAAGTTATAAAGGCTCAAAGGTATGAGGTCTCATATAAATACATATGTACACATATATAGACATATATACACATATGTAGACATATATTCACATATAAATACATATATACACATAAAAAACATGAGTACATATATAGACAAATATACAAGTGCATTGGAGCCCTTTGCAGTTAAGTAGATGAAAACATGTTAAAGCATATGTTAGGCGTTATCTTATAACCAGGGGTATCACTTGACACTTTTCTACAGTTCTGCAGTATTCTACACCTTCACCTGGAACTGAATGGGTTACTTGGCGAGATGTCGGAAAACAGCATTTAGACAGTCAGCAAGTAAAGTCTAATCACTGTTCTGTTTATTATAAGGCATCACAGACTTTTATAGACAATAGTTACAGTATGTTGGGTTAAACAATGACGTAATCATAATCACATCATTTCACACTGTATGCTTAGAACAAAGAACTTCATTAAAAATAAGGAGTTGTACTGAGAAACAAACAGTTTTAGATAACTGTGTATCCGGGCGCATCTCCAGGACATAGCAAGGCCATCAGACAAATTATTGAGATAAAGTGTTTAGCTTCATATTTTTCTCACAGCATAATAACTACCTTATAATGAACTATAATAAACTCATCTTAAAATGGTATGCTTAAACAAAATGGATTACTAGAGACAAAATGGCATCATTATAGTTATATATTCTTACAGCATATTTATGCAATATTCATTTTTAATAAAGGTTTAAACTATGAGGCCCATTTATCAAGCTCCGAACAGAGCTTGAGGGCCCGTGTTTCTGGCAAGTCTTCAGACTCGCCAGAAACACAAGTTATGGAGCAACGGTCCAAAGACCGCTGCTCCATAACCCTGTCCGCCTGATTTGATGAGGCGGACAGGAATCGCCACAATTCAACCCGATCGAGTACAATCGGGTTGATTGACACCCCCCTGCTGGCGCTCATTGGCCGCGAGTCTGCAGGGGGCGGCGTTGCACCAGCAGCTCTTGTGAGCTGCTGGTACAATGCTGAATACGGAGAGCGTATTGGTCTCTGCATTCAGCGATGTCTGTTGGACCTGATCCGCACTGTCGGATCAAGTCCGACAGACATTTGAGAATTCGGCCTCTATGTATTTACTGTAAATATTTGACATTCCAATTTTCTGCAAATAGCAGAATATGTTCTATGTATTTCTAAATAGATATTGTGACGGATTCCGGCTACCCAGACTGGGTAGCTCCGCCAAAAGGGTGCTTCCGATACCTGGAATCTGCCTCTTTGTAGTGGAGAAAGTGATTTTAGCAGAGCCCACCCAAATAACTAGACAGACTAGCATTCAGATGAAAACACAAAGTACACTTTATTAGGAAACACACATGACATCTATACACAAACTGATCTTGATAAGAGTCTTATCAGTCCCTCAAATCTCCCGCCATTCCCGCCCCTCCAGACAGGCTGGTGCCACCATAGTGTCCATTGTTCCCCAGTGTCCAGTGGTACGGGGATGGTGCATTCGGGGTGATCCCGGGAGAGTGGCGGCATTTCCAGGGTTTTGTTGGAAAGCCTTTGGTCCCCAGCTGATACAGTCCAAAAAGCGCACAGATCCATGGCTGGGGGCCGAAGATAGGGTCGTCCAACCGTACACCGAGAAGGCCACTTAAGACTAGGTGATGAAGGGGAGTCCGAAACCTCAAGTTCCCATGGGAGCTCTTCCCTGGCAATCACCCCCCCTCTGGTCCTCCCTAAAAGGTATTAATTCCCAGAAGAGTGGAGCTGGAGCGACCTGGGTCAAAGAGGACTGGGGATCCGAGCCGATGTGGCTGGCTGGTTCCATGGGGCCAGCCAGCCGAAGGGTGGACAGCTGAATACAGCTCGGAAACCCCGGTTGCCAATGGAGCTCACCTCCGGCAACTGGCCCACCTCTTGGGGTACCAATCCCCAAGAGAGCAGATCTCTGGGACAGGGGGCCTCTGAAGCGGCCAGAGGTTGCTGGATATGGCGGCCGGCCGGTAGTTCCAAGGGCCCGGCCGGCCGGGGAGAGGGATAGGTCGGTCAGAGACCAGCTCCTTCAAGATCAGGTTCAACATACATTTCTCACAAAAGGGAAGGGTTTGGAGATCGCGGTTGCTCTGAGGAGCCCAAAACCGCCAAGGAAGGAGAGGGGGTGAGGTATTAGGGGGAAGGGGTTTAACCCTTGCAGCCCGGTATCTGTGACAGATATTCCTATATATATATCTGTATACATCTATACTTTTATATAATTATATATGTCTCAAAAGTTTCTAAAAACAGGTTAGGCACACAATCTAATTTCAAGAGCAACCTAAAGGATCTACTTATGCTAACAGACCCTACCCACTGCTATAAGCAAGAAACTTGGCTAAAATCTAACAAAATTGGATCCTTTAGATGCCCTAGTTGTGTGACATGTCACACAATGTTACAGGGACCCACATTCAGACATCCTCATACCAACAAAAGGTACCAAATACGTCATCACCTATTATGTAATGCTACATTTTTTGTCTACCTGTTGAGCTGCAACTGTGCCAAATTCTATGTATGCAAAACAGAGCTATCAGATCTGCTTTGGACACTGGTAAAACAGACCAACCGGTAGCCAGACATTTTTTGAAGGCCAATCACACAGTTAAAGATTTATGATTCAGTTTGATTGACCATGTCCCACCCCTTAAACAAGGGGGCGACAAGAAAAATAAACTACTAAAAGTGGAGGCCAGATGGATATTCAGACTGGACACCTTATACACTAAGGGGTTAAATGTGAAAATTGACTGGCATTGTTTTCTTTAATCGCATCTTTGTTTCTTGGCAAGTTCAGTAGCATATTTAGGTATCCTGTCATTCTCGTGGCAGAACACAGTGATTAGCAATGTGTGTAATAGCAGTGATGTACACTGGTTTAATGCTTAGACACTCTGACCTGGTAATACTTATGTATACTCAAATATATACGTTTTTTAAGGGGTTTTCCTTGACTATTTCACTCATATATCCTTTTATATGTTTAAGGGGGCTATTCACTTTAATAAGTGAATAGCCCCCTTATAGGAGTGTATATATATATATATATATATATATATATATATATATATATATATATACATTTATATCCATATACATTTATTGGTTCCATTCATGACTAGTGAACCCCGTATGTATTAGGGCTGTATATGGGTACTCCTATATATATATATATATATATATATATATATATATATATATATAGTTATTGCAGTTTATTGGACATATTTTGGAGCATTACTAAGGTCATTATTACCTTCTTTATTTATTTTATTTTTTCTTCACATACCTATTAGGATGATATGCAGTCCCTGATAGAGGCTATTTTGATTATAATAAGATATACTCTTTATTGCGTCCCTTTTTGCCTAAGCGTAATAGTGCTATTATAAGTACTTAATTACTAACTTGATAGTTCTTTTTTTCTTACTTTGACATTTTTTTGGTTATGCATTTTTCTATTATGGGAGCGATAGTCACTACAGCTGCTTGTTGGCGTCCAATCGCATGCACAGCCTTCGAGCCTATCGCTTTTTAGCACACATACCTCTTGAGCATTGCAAGACTCCTTGCGCTGAGGCCCCGCCCCCTTACAGACAGCATTTGTTGGCATTTGACCGCAATTATGGAAGCGGCTGGTAATACCCAGTGTGGGTATGTAGACTCTGGTTTTGGGGCGCAAGATGCACTTGTAGTTCTCCCAGCACACTACCTATATATATGCTTTCCCCACATACATCCTGATACAGGTACTTAGGTTTGTCCATATTGTAGCCTACATTGCAGTTTCTAACACACACTAAGTATTCACTTTTGATATAGAACAGCCTGAACACTGCACACACCACTTTTGATATTGCTCTTGAAATTGGGATCAGACCTCTGTGGTTTCTTTATCTGTACATAAAGTATGTACTATTTAGGATATAATATGATTATTTTAAGAAAGGATTGATGCCGTATTTTACCAATGTCACACGTATGCTTTTCTGTATGGTGCTATTATTTACACTTATTTTGGAAGGTATTTTATGTAATTAATTCACACACCTGTATGTTACTGAGGGAGTGTCTCTAACCACCAATCCGGTGACTCTGTGATTGGGTGCACTAATGAGGGGAGGGATTTTTGTCTTTGCATATGTATAAATCTTTTCATTGTTCACTTTGATTTTGTCTGAGGAAGGGGTGAATTCCTCGAAACGTCACGCTAGTAAAATATACTATTTGTTTTTCAAAACTAGAGAGTGTTTTTTTCTTGCTTACTTATATATATATATATATATATATATATATATATATATATATATGTATGTGTGTGTGTGTATAGGTAGATATATTTTGTACCAAAATACCATCAGATATATATAGAAATATGTATTTATGAATAAATAGAACATATTCTGCTATGTGAAGAACATTGGAATGTGAAATATTCATATTTTTATGTCAGGGTAGCGCACATGAGAATATGCGATCAGGTTTGCGCTAGAATGGGATGTTCTTTTCCACTTTTTTTTTCTTTATTGACTTCTATGGGGGAATATGTGAACGCGCCCAGTATATTCTAACTTTGGCCTTTTGCACTTTTCAGGTTAGCGCAAGAGCAAAAACAGTTTACTTTCAACTTGTAATACAAGCGCAACCTAATGAGCCCAAAAGCTTCTAGTGCAGTTAACGCTCGAGTGAAAACGTTAATTTGCGCTCCACTCGTAAACTGGCCCTAGCAGGTAATGCAAAAATAGCATGTTCTAATGTGTTACAGAACTTTCCTCCAAGAAGCAAACTTTATTACAAAGCAAACACACAGTAGTGCGAAAAATACTATTTTCATGAAGATACATGAAACCTAATTTTGTTTTTAAAACCGCTTTTCTATCTGACTCATAAAATAACATTTTTGGCTTTAGTATCCCTTTAAGTAAAAGAAAGCTCATGAACAGTCTGGTTACCGTGGTAAAAAGTGGTTCTGCATAAACATACACTAGCAAACTGTAGAGTGCTGGACATTCGATATTGTAGTCCTTGCACTGTTTGAACATACCTGGTGTCTATGGAAATATTTGGAACAGCTCAGTCTGTTTCAATACATTACTATAATATCATTTAATTTGAAATTCAGTGGCATGAACCACTCTCCTTTTATTTGCATATTTAGTTGCTAAAGATGTAAAATGTATTGGTATATAGTCTTTCTGCAACCACAGTGATTTTGTGAGTTGTGCTGCGTTAGTTAACAAGTGTATTTTTATAATGAATTACTGTAACACACAGCAAGTGATCATACAAATTCTGATCCAATGTTGCTTCAAACAATATCACCGTCATCATCTTCATTACATCACTTATTTCTAAAGGTTTTTATAAAGACCTAATACAGATAAAGGGTGTTGAACTATTATGGCTATGATCACCTGTTTTATGTTAGTGGAACACCTAGTCTCCTCCCAAATCCCATCCTTGCCGTGATACCGCACTCCTATGTCCACATCATACTTTTACATGTGCACATTTGTGTGTGTGTGTGTATATATATATATATATATATATATATTTTTTTTTTTATATATTAGGGCTGCAACAACTAATCGTTATAATCAATAATAATGGATTATGAAAATAGTTGTCAACAAATCTCATAATCGATTAGTTGGTTTGCAGTTAGTTGGTCTGTGCAAGGCACCAGCTGCTTTACTCCAATGAGCTTATGCACATGGTATTGTGTTTTATAGTTATGCCCTTAGCCTAAAGGACGTCTACAGAAGTTTACTTTTCACTGTTTCAGGACAGTATAAGTTTACAACTACTCCTGGCTTTTGTGCAACCCAGAAATAATAGGAGTCATCATTTGGTTGGTTTTCTGTATATTAAATCAGATGATTTGGGACTATGCTTTGCATGATATAATGCTGACTTTGTTATTTACACCTAGCCCTAGATTGACGGTTATTTGAACCGATGTGCACTATTATCTGTTTGCACAATTATTAGCGGATTGCTTGGTATTGCTGATTATATGTACTGTATAGCTAAATGCAGTGGCGTCTGGTGACTTTTGAAGATGGGGGAGCACTAGCTCCGCCCCTCAGATGGCTCCGCCCATTTTATATATATATATATATATATATATATATTGGGCACAAGAGTCCTGTCACTGGGGCAGTATAAGGACATATATATATATATATATATATATATATACACACACACATATATATATATATATATATATATATATATATATACAGGTAGCCCTCAGTTTACGCCGGGGTTAGGATCCAGAAGGTATGGTTGTAAATCGAAACCATTGTAAATTGAAACCCAGTTTATAATGTAAGTCAATGGGAAGTGGGGGCGTTAGGTTCCAGGCCCCTCTCAAAATTGTCATAAGTAACACCTAATACATTATTTTAAAAGCTTTGAAATGAACTTTAAATGCTAGACAGCATTATAAACCTAATAAAATAATCACACAACACAGAATATATAATTAAACTAAGTTAAATGAACAAAAACATTTGCTAAGGGGGGCGGAGTTAGCCACGTTACTGAGTAGTCCGCATCTTATCTTACTCCGTAGCCCAAGTGCTATTTCTCATAATTTTACTGTTTATTTTGCACCAAATGTTTATTTATTTGTCTTCCCTTGTTTCCTAACAACTGCCTGCTGATTTAGATTTACAGGCGAAGTGGGTCTCACGGACCGAGAGCCGCATAGAAGCACCTAAGCTACGGACCTCTTCTAAACTTACTCACTGCTAACCGGAGCCGTTATAATAAGTTCGGCTCCCATCTGAAGTAATAACGCTATAGCCCGCCTGGGCTCTTCCATCTACCCACCCTCCTTCACCTTACTTAGCCGCATTACCGCACTCGCTGGCAGCCCAATCCTCACCCGCCCAGCTTCGGAGGGGACTACTGATCGGGAGCTCAACTCACAGACTTGCGGCGACAGGCGCATCAACATAACCCGGTCCTGGGGCCCTCTGACTTCAGCCCTGACTTACCACTCCGCCTTAGCTACCTCTTACTACACGGTAGTGCTCCACAGGACAGCAGCGAGCAGGCCCTTGATAGAGGCCTAACAAGATCTTTGAAAGACGCACCCACGTGGCAACTAGCGGAGGCCTCATCTGTGCTCAAGACACACAGTAAGTCACCACCGGTCTCTCTCACACTACACTAAGTAGCTTGAAGCACTGCTACTCCTAATATATGTGCAAGGGTGTTTGCTGTGACAGCCCCAGGGGAGGATTTTATACTGAAGCACTGCATATCTTCTTCCATCACTTTTCATATTAAGCTGCAGTTACAACATTGATACCATCATCCTCTTACCAGAAACCCTGGGACTAAGCTACTTATGCATTATACTGTAGCAGCCTATATTACACCTTGGGGGTCTTTATCAAGTGACACTCACTCAGCCTAAGGAGATTTATTTGTTATCTATCTTGGCAGCTGCTAAATAGCAGTTAACAGTTATACTACATTCTACTGGGACTTTACAGATAGGACTTTATAAGGATCAAGGGCACTGTAGTAATAGCCTCAAGTCACATAATTTAATGGGCTGTATCTATAAGTCTAAGGTTCCAATACTTACGTTTCAAGACATAGTGCCCCCTTTTTGAAGCCGCCTATCCTATCGCTGCATTTTGAAACCTTGAAAATCTTGGCCAAACATAACCTCACCGCATGGACTTTCTCTGCCTCCTCACCTTCCTTTCCCATAGGCCTTAATTACCTACGGGTCATATCCCACAGTCCTTTTATCCAACCTGCTCAGGGAGAGCACACGCCCCCGGTGAGAGAGGTAGAGCTCTGTCACTGATATATAGCTACCCCCATCTACGCTATAGATATAGCACAAACCTAACAGACAGCACCCCCGCATTTCAATAGTTCCTCTCTAGACATGATGATGTGCTGAGCACACCCTGCAGGGGGGGTGCCGAATCTTTATTCTCCAACCGCTACATATCATAGGAGACTAGAATTTTTCTATCCCACCGGAACATTAGACACCACTATCTTTTCTGGACATAATATGTCTCATTCACAAAAAAAGAAACCTAAACACACGGACCTACCGAAGAGGACCCTTTCAGACCACTTCTTGAATAAGACCCCATATGAGCAGGATATGTCAGATGAGGATTCCAGAGAATCACTAACCTCTACTAAAGGGCTTCATAGGCCCACTTCTCATTCAGCGGAAAGATCTCTGACCCCACACTCTTCTATCTTGGATTCTATTAAAGATCTCTCAGACAAGATGGACTCCCACCATTCTTCTCTTAAACAAGAACTCAAAGCCTCAGTCTCGGAACTTAAAAGAGATATCTCCCTATTAGGGGAAAGGACTGAAAACTTAGAAAAAAAAAACAAGAGGACCTTCACTTGGACCACTCTAACCTTTTGGCGTACACACAGTCGCTAGCGGAAATGATTACAGATTTAGAGTCAAAGCTGGCGGACCTAGAGGATAGGTCCCACCGTAATAATATTAGAATCCACGGTATTCCGGAGCCATACCAAACCATCCAGATCTTCCCTGACTTATCTACACACACGCTAAATAAAAGGCGCTCCTTTCAGCAAGTAACCCAGACCCTACGCCAAAACAACATAAAATATAGATGGGGCTTCCCGGTCAAGTTATTTTTCCAGATAGAGGACCAGTCATACATTGTCTCCACCCCTGAACAAGGGTGCAAAATTCTTCTCTCTGCCGGCCTTCTTCGTTCTCAAAATGAACCTAAAGGTTCTACTGCCCAACCTGAGAAGCTCAATGCCTCTGCACTTGAATGGCGCCCTCTTCCGCAACGATTCAACTATCAAGCTAAAAGAAAAGAGATTCCTTCCACACAAGGGGACCCTTGATTTTATCCATAATGTGAAGGACAATCTGCCTATTAATACCTGGTCCTTACCACCTTCCTTAGTGAGATGAACTAGATCAGTGGTTCTCAACCTAAGTGACCTCAAGGCCCGGTAAGTTTTAACCGGACCTGTCCAGGGCCCGGTAAGCATCGGGAGTGGGTGTGTATATATATATATATCTAAATCTATATATATATATATATTACAGTTGTTTAATTATTTAATAATTAATGGGTGTCAGTGGGATCTATATAAATATCCCACTGACACCAATGAATTATCATTAAATTAACCCACCGAATCTGCTTTTGGGAGCCCGCGGTAACGCGAGGTGCAGCTTGCACTTGTAATGATTATGATTTGTCTTGAAGAAGGCCTTTGAAAGGGTTGAAACGTCGACATACTCTGATGTAAAGCTGATGCTATAAATAAAGATTGAACTTTTTACCTTTCCTATAAAGTCCTGTGAGTGCCCTCCACCATACCAAGCTACTATATATATATATATATATATATATATATATATATATATATATAGGGTACACATACACATTGGTGTCCAGTGGCCGCCCTAAATATACATGTTAGTGTCAGTGGCTATAATTATTTGTCATTGGTGACAGTGGACTTCCTTACCTGTGAGCCGATGCTTCACGCTCTGCACGCAGCCCGCCACTCGCCGCTACTCACAGTGCGCCGCTACCCACTCACACTGTGCATACAGACATGTGCAGTGGCACTCTTACAGGCCCGTCCGAAATTTCGGACATGTGTAAAGACGGGCCTGTCAGAGCGAGTGTCTGGAGGCTATGTCGGGTCGCGGCCCACCAGCAAGGCCGCGACTGTTGAGAAACACTGAACTAGATAATCTCACCTTCTAGAGACAACATGATTGATCAGTACTACAGTTGGTAATGTAATAAGTTTTGTTTAGTTCATTGTTATTATGTTGCTAGTTCTTGTACTGTTGTTTCTTCATACCAATGTTTTCATGTTTTAACCCAGACACTTAACTCCTATTCCCTTACACCTTGTGGTCACTTTAGGATTATATTACCCATCTTTTATGGGACATCACACAACCGGTAGTATACGAACTGAACTACACGTAATGTACGTACCTCTCTCAGACCCGCCCTAGACCATATTAGTCTACTCCCTATAGTGGATTAGACTTCTTTCTATTTTCGACTATTAAATTAAATATCCTATTATAGTGATATGTTATCATATATCATACATGAGTATGTTGTACAGTTAACAGCTCTCATTTTCTCTAGAAATGACAGATGAGGGGAAAAAAAAGAAGAGAAAAATAGGAAAGGGAAGAAAAAAAAAAAAAAAAGAGAGGCAACAAGGAAGAGAAAAGAGAGACAATCCTTACACACCCACACTTTCTATTGTAGAAACTCCAACATTAATAGAAGGTAGGCACCATCACCCGCTCTTCTAGACTTCTTGGATTATATAATATATCTTTCCACTTGTTTAAGGATGACTGATACTCTTTAAGCCTCGAACTTAATTATCCCAGCTTAATGAAGGTTAACCTCATATTGTTAATACAACGTTTTTTATTGTCTTAGCTTTTGATTGCGTTTCTGTGCTTTTTATATTGTGTTTTGATTTGTTCACCACTATATATAACATTCTCCTGTTAGGATTAAGTAACATTCTACATATGAGAGATAGCTTTTATAATTGCAACTGTTGTTCATGCCCACGCACCCACGCCTACTTATCTTGTACAAAGTTAATAATTTTGTAGTCCCCTAGGCCACAATTCCTTAGTTCTCCCCTTCTCTATGATATTTAACATTTTTGGAGAACTCTCCCTTTTATATTCAGGCACCCCCCCTCCCCCATATGTTTCTACTTATACCTCCCTATCTTAATTCTTAGTCTTGGATGCTTGGGTAAGCAAGCATCTTCACTTAATACCCCTATCCCTATTTACATATAGCACTTGGTCTACCAATTTTTGTACCGCATTGCGTACTTTCAACTTTACTCTTTTTGGCTCTATTGTCTTTATATTTACGCATAATTCTAACCCCCCCACCCCTTTCCCTTCGATATATGAGCGTCTCTCGCCCGCTGAATTCCCCCCCCTTATATTTGGTGTTTATGGTGATATTATGCATTTACTTTGACTTGTTGTTCTTGTAGATTCAGTAACGTTGTATATATAATCTCTCTCTCCCCATTTTTAATTTTTTTTTTCTCCTCTCCCCCTCCTACCCTTCCCGCTCCTTCCTTATCTTAGACATGACCCAGTTGCGCATTCTAATACTCAACGTGCAGGGCCTTAACTCCCCTACTAAGCGTAGCCTCATGCTAGGTATGCTACAGCGCACCAGAATAGATGTTGCCTTATTTCAGGAAACACATTGGCTCACCAACCCTGACTCCTCTCGTAAATATAAGAAGTACCCAATAATCATTGAGGCCTCGTTCAGCTCTAAATCTAGAGGGGTCGCGATCCTTATTAACTCCCTAGTAAATTATGAACCTATCTACACAGAAATTGACCCACAGGCCCGGTACATTGTCTTAGTGTGTAGATTAAATGATAAACTAATTACCATAGTTAACGCCTATGCCCCCAACACAAAGCAAATTAAATTCCTCAGACACCTTTTAGATCTGGTGTCAGCTGTCAAACAAGGCGAACTGATCTTAGGCGGTGATTTAAATTTGATATGGGACTCCACACTGGATAGAATGGGCCCATAGATCTCGGTGGAAGAGAGATCTACGCATCCCCTTTCCATTGCCTTTCAAAAATTATTTGCTCAATACGACCTCTACAATGTTTGGAGAGCATTACACCCTTTCGATAAATAATTTACCTTCTACTCCTCCCCACACCGATCTTACACTCGCTTTGACTTCTTTTTTACGAGCTCACGTACATTAGAGCATGTGACACAGGCTAAGATCCACCCAGTATCCTGGTCGGATCATGATTCTGTTATCCTCACATTGGGCCCTAATCTCACTTACTCACCTCCTCCTACTTGGCGACTTAAAGACTATCTAATCACCCACCCGACTCTTAAACTTGAAACTCATGACTTAATGACAAGCTTTCTAGAAGTAAATGACACTATTTGTGTCACTGCAGAAGTCTTATGGGCATCCCTCAAAGCTTTTCTTAGAGGTCACTACATCGCTAAGGCAGCACAAATACATAAAGCACAGCATGCATCTCTAGCCACACTGACTTGCCAACTCAGATCGCTCAGAAGTTGTCTCTTTACCTCCTACACCATTAAACTGAACACCCAAATTTCTGATCTTACGAGACAGATTGGGGACTTAGAACTCCAGAGAACGCAGGTAAATTTAGAAAAATTTAAACAAATTTACTATTATAAAAGTAATGACCTCCTCACTTTTAGCTGCAAAACTTTGTAACCGAACGGCACAAGCTAAAATATTGCGGCTTACCTCGAGACACGGGTAATTACCTCCCCAAAAGGGATTGGGGAAACTTTCTGAGGGTATTATGCAGATCTATACAACTTGGAAGACTCAGATTCGGCCCCTCTCCTTCAGGTTCTGGAAATTCGTAGGCTCTTAGAGACCCTTGACCTCCCTCAGGTTGCCCTGGAATCCTCCCGAGATCTTACCGCCCCGATTTCTTTGGAAGAGGTTAGAAATAGTATAAAAGAAATCAAACTAACTAAGTCACCGGGTCCAGATGGGTTTACCGGTCAATTTTACAAAACTTATGATAACACAGTGGCCCCCATTCTATGCAAAGTCTCTAATGAAGTGATGGGAAAAGGTTCCTTCCGTAAAGAATACTTAGAAGCGACTATCACCACCATCCTTAAACCGGGCAAGAACCCTTTAGATTGTGGAAGTTACCGCCCTATTTCCTTGTTAAATCTCAACACTAAACTGTACGCTAAAATCTTAGCCAATCGCCTTGCTAAAATTATCCCCTCCTTAGTCCACCCTGATCAGGTGGGCTTCATCCCCATGAGAGAGGGCCCTGATGCGACAAGACATGTATTAGACGTTCTAATTAGAGCAGCGGACCTAAGGACTCCCATACTCGCCCTGTTGTTAGATGCCGAGAAGGCCTTTGACAGGGTGAGATGGGCTTATCTGTGGGAAACTATGAAAGTGTTTCAGTTCCCAACCACTTTTATCACAGCTATACAAGCACTCTATTCCAATCCTTCGGCTACTGTCAAAGGAGTGGGCATTCAATCTGACCCTTTCCAAATATCCAATGGGACCAGACAGGGGTGCCCCCTATCGCCCTTATTGTTTGCGCTCTCAATAGAACCCATGGCTCAAGCAATTAGATTAGATCCGAATATCGAGGGGTTTTACTCATCCGACACACAGCATAAAATCTCACTTTATGCTGATGACATTACACTACTCTTGACACAGCCTTTTAGGTCTCTCCCCGCTGTTTTTGATTTACTCAAGCTATTTTCCTCGCTAAGTCATTACAAATTGAATCTTTCCAAAACTGAAGTCCTACATTTAAACATACCACCCTCTGACTTAGTTAGGTTACAGAGTTTATATAAATTTCACTGGTCTGCGCAGTCCATTAAATTATTAAGTATCCATCTCAGTATGGATACTTCCATTATCATTTCCAAAAAACAGACTCCCTGAATGGCATAAACTCCTCGATTCGTGGGAATATCGAGAGATATCTTGGACAGGCAGGATAGCTGCGATCAAGATGTCCTTTATTCCTAAAATTATTTACTTATTTAGGTCCCTTCCAATAAATATCCCCAGGCCTATACTTAACAGATTGCAGAGCCTTATCACATCTTATGTTTGGAAAGGTAAAAAACCTAGGATAGCTACGCAGACTCTACAAAGAAATATAATTAAAGGTGGTTTAAGTTTCCCAAATATTATACTATATTATCAAGCAGCTCACTTAACTCACTTATTGAGCTGGAGTTATTCAGCTAACGCAGCTTCTTGGAGAACAATTGAACAGTCCTTACTACCAGCCGTCTACACTTGGAAGACTTACCATGGGTGCCCACACACTATAGGAAGGACCTTAAACTGACTCACCCTGTAATTTTTGACACTTTGCAATTTTGGGACCAAACTAGACATTCCTCTAATATAGCCCCTCACCCCTCACCATGCCAGACAATCACTAGTGCTCTTGTCTGTCTCCCAGACTCACACATTTTCGCATGGACCAAACTTAATGCTAAATATATATCTGACCTATACGATCAGTCAAATATGCTCTCTCATAATAGCCTCTGTGTAAATCTTCAAATACCTCGCCCTTTTCGCCTCTGTTCTGTCCTCAAATCTTGGGGTTTCCCCAGCACAACTCTTAGAGAAACAACTAATTGGGAAAGGAGATGGTTGTTAGCTCTACAGATCAGAGGTGCTCTCTCGTATCATTATGATCTACTTCTTGATCCTTACTCCCATCACAAGATTTCTCAACACATAGCTTGGGAAAAGGAGTTAAATTTTACCTGCGACATAGACACATAGCATAGAGAAATCATAGTCACCAGAAAGTTTCTACACTGCGCCACACTGTGGGAATTACACTTTAAAATAACGGTACGCTGGCATCTGGTCCCGGCCACTCTGCACAAGATTTATAACACTCATCCGCCTACCTGCTGGAGAGGCTGTGGCCTTATAGGCACGCAGAGTCACATCTGATGGTATTGTCCTCTTCTCACACCCCTCTGGGCTCAACTTTTTAATATCCTTAGACAACTGGACATCACCCTCCCACTCAGTCCCCAAACATGTATCCTTCACTTAGACTTTCCCCCACTTTCCACAGCACAAAAATATCTAACCATATATCTCCTAATGTCCACTAAACTTGAGATAGCGAAAGCATGGAAACAGAGATTCCCCCCATCTATCAAGCAAGTCATAGCTACTGTCACCTTCACAATATGGAATCTTATGCATATACGGCCATGGACGCATTAGACACCTACCTTGATATATGGCGTCCATGGGTAGAGAAGTTCCCCAACTAAGATTGATTGCGAAAATTATGAGAGCTCCTTGAATATGTGAATTCCTGCATCTAATGTTTAATATCAGAAAATGAGGAATAATTTCGGTAACTCTGAAGACTGTCCTTTATTAATTCCCTGTCAGTGTTTTTGCCTATGTTCCTTGTTTTTCTATTTCTAGGTCGTCTCATGATATTGGGACTCCATTGTTGGTCTTCATTATTTGTTCATGACACTCCTTCAATTTTGTCTTAAGTTACTTTGAAAATGTGTTTGTACGAACATAATTCTATCCCTGCGTGGATATTATTGTTATTTATGTTTGTACCTAATTTTCTCAATAAAAATCTTTATAAAAAAAAACAAACCAAAAAAAACATTTGCTAAACAGCATTATAAATCTAATAAAATAATCACACAACACAAACAGTTCTTTCTATGCATTCCAATCTGGACTGAGTTATAGACAGGATATAGACAGGAGATCTTGTTCCTTTGAAATCTGCTCGATAGCTCAGGTCTGGTTAAACTGATTCATTTCAGCTTGCTTGGCTTTGCTGCAACACAAGCGGACAGCTCCACCTACTGGCTATTTTAATAAATGCACTGCTTCTCAATAGCAGTCACATGACTGGAAAAAAATGGTTGTTATTCTGAAAAGGTGTAAAATGAACCGTTGTAAAGCGAGTGCCACCTGTGTATATATATATATATATATATATATATATATATACACACACACACACTATATATATATATATATATATACACAATATATAGATAGATAATATATATATATATATATACAATAAATATATATATATATATATATATATATATATACACACAATAAATATATAGATAGATAATATATATATATATATATATATATATATGTATGTATGTATATATATATATATATATATATATATATATATATATATATATAAATATAATAAGACAAAGATTTGATAACAGGAATTAATTGAAAAGTGTTTTTTTTTTTGTTTTTTTTTATTGCCCATTCTTGATCCTCCTGTTGATAAATCTCCACCAGTCATCAACATAAACCACGATTATTTAAATATTCTAGTAAGTCGTGCCCACTGTGTAATGACATGTTATGAGCTCCCTATTTCTCTAGTCTCAGACTCTGCATCATCTGAGTGTTGAAAAATGAACCACACGTAACGGTAATGGGTGCAATATCTAATCTGATGCTCATTATTGAGCTCTCCTGGCCTCCCCCTCTGTGACTGCCCTGCCAGGAAAACAATATTGTGCCCAGCTGCCCCTGGTTCACCTGCTTGCCGCTCTCCGCTTGCTCAGCAGGTAAAGGAGGACTGGACAAGCGCCTCCCCGGCCGCCGCCGCCGAATTGCGAAGGTACTTGCTGTACACCGGCGCCATGATCACTGACACTGTCAGAACTCAGAAGGAGGAAATGCAGAGGGGAAGCCGGTCACAGGCCTGCAGCATGCTGAGAACTCACAAACCCCACCCCTAGCTCATCCACTCACTCCTAGCTCCTCCCACTCACGGCCGTCACCATAGCAACGCCCCCACTCCCAAATAGGACAACCAAAGTCCTCTTTGTTACTTTAGTTGACTAACTAGTAACTTGTCGTCTAAGGGTGTACTTGAGTAGCATTAGCATAACTATCTAAATAAGAGGCCGGGTATGAGGAGTAGCATGAAATATGGAGTGAGGAGTATATGCAGCAGGTCAAAAGCGTTAGCTTTACAATATAGGCACTGGCACACTAGCTGTTAATATGTGTCCTTGAATGAACGTATAATGCTTAATGCTGTGTGAATTGAAATAATTGAATATAATAAAAAAGTGAAGCTTTTTTAATAGTGCATTAAATTATCTGATCAGCTGTTGACATGGGCTGCAGGTGGCTGCCACTGCCAGCAGGACTGGGCTTGGGTAATCAGTGGTGCTGGCATTAGTTTTACGCCCCTGCCTCCTCCCACACACACAGTCAGCTCTTAGTGTGCGAGTGTCACGTGACAGCTGGCTCTCGCACACTAAGAGCTGTGCGGTTAGGAGACCTATGGGCTGGCCTGTAGGTGGCACTGCTGTCAATGCAGTTTTAAAGTGGAAAGAGCTTTTGCCTATACTTCTATCTATCGCACTGCACAGCATGTGCGATAGATAGAAGTATTAGGCAAAAGCCCATTCCACTTTCAGCCTAAAGATTTAAAAATAACAAAATATAACAAAATATTTCAAAACTGCAGTGGAGCCTGGAGGATTTTTTTATTTATTAAGCAAAAAAGGTTTTTTTTTTCACTTTTTTTTCCTTTCTTTTTTTGGTTATCAGGGGTCAGGCAGGGGGTTCACGTGCTCAAGTGCTTCGATAGAGAAGCCTCCACTGGCTAAATGTGTAAAGCTTTGTCTTGTTATTGATATAAAGTTCTTAGCACTTTTGACTTTTTTAATTTTATTGTTTTTTTATATTTTTAATAAATTGTGATAATATGTACCAGATTCAACCTCTATAAGTATATATTTGTTATTTTAAGAGCTGACTATATATTTTTCCCTAACCTTATAGCTGTTTATTTACCATTGCATATTCAAGATACTTTTTATGTTGGAGGCTTACTTTGTTGAGAGGCCGTTTGCCAAGGTGGAAAACAATTAGCATCTCATGCACCTCAACACCATCTGAGCGCCTCTTCTCTGCTGCAGACAAAATAGTTGCAAAAAATAGAGCCTTCAGGAGCATGTGGTCATGTTGACATTTTTGCATTTCAATGCAAAGTTTCTGACAGAATGAATAACAGAAGGTCATAAACAGTTATACAGGGAGTGCAGAATTATTAGGCAAGTTGTATTTTTGAGGATTAATTTTGTTATTGAACAACAACCATGTTCTCAATGAACCCAAAAAACTCATTAATATCAAAGCTGAATAGTTTTGGAAGTAGTTTTTAGTTTGTTTTTAGTTATAGCTATTTTAGGGGGATATCTGTGTGTGCAGGTAACTATTACTGTGCATAATTATTAGGCAACTTAACAAAAAACAAATATATACCCATTTCAATTATTTATTTTTACCAGTGAAACCAATATAACATCTCAACATTCACAAATATACATTTCTGACATTCAAAAACAAAACAAAAACAAATCAGTGACCAATATAGCCACCTTTCTTTGCAAGGACACTCAAAAGCCTGCCATCCATGGATTCTGTCAGTGTTTTGATCTTTTCACCATCAACATTGCGTGCAGCAGCAACCACAGCCTCCCAGACACTGTTCAGAGAGGTGTACTGTTTTCCCTCCTTGTAAATCTCACATTTGATGATGGACCACAGGTTCTCAATGGGGTTCAGATCAGGTGAATAAGGAGGCCATGTCATTAGATTTTCTTCTTTTATACCCTTTCTTGCCAGCCACGCTGTGGAATACTTGGACGCGTGTGATGGAGCATTGTCCTGCATGAAAATCATGTTTTTCTTGAAGGATGCAGACTTCTTCCTGTACCACTGCTTGAAGAAGGTGTCTTCCAGAAACTGGCAGTAGGACTGGGAGTTGAGCTTGACTCCATCCTCAACCCGAAAAGGCCCCACAAGCTCATCTTTGATGATACCAGCCCAAACCAGTACTCCACCTCCACCTTGCTGGCGTCTGAGTCGGACTGGAGCTCTCTGCCCTTTACCAATCCAGCCACGGGCCCATCCATGTGGCCCATCAAGACTCACTCTCATTTCATCAGTCCATAAAACCTTAGAAAAATCAGTCTTGAGATATTTCTTGGCCCAGTCTTGACGTTTCAGCTTGTGTGTCTTGTTCAGTGGTGGTCGTCTTTCAGCCTTTCTTACCTTGGCCATGTCTCTGAGTATTGCACACCTTGTGCTTTTGGGCACTCCAGTGATGTTGCAGCTCTCGAATATGGCCAAACTGGTGGCAAGTGGCATCTTGGCAGCTGCACGCTTGACTTTTCTCAGTTCATGGGCAGTTATTTTGCGCCTTGGTTTTTCCACGCGCTTCTTGCGACCCTGTTGACTATTTTGAATGAAACGCTTGATTGTTCGATGATCACGCTTCAGAAGCTTTGCAATTTTAAGAGTGCTGCATCCCTCTGCAAGATATCTCACTATTTTTGACTTTTCTGAGCCTGTCAAGTCCTTCTTTTGACCCATTTTGCCAAAGGAAAGGAAGTTGCCTAATAATTACGCACACCTGATATAGGGTGTTGATGTCATTAGACCACACCCCTTCTCATTACAGAGATGCACATCACCTAATATGCTTAATTGGTTGTAGGCTTTCGAGCCTATACAGCTTGGAGTAAGACAACATGCATAAAGAGGATGATGTGGTCAAAATACTCATTTGCCTAATAATTCTGCACTCCCTGTAGTTTACCTCTTGGTAGCTCTACCTCTTTTCAAACAGTTTGTGGTTTTGTTTTGTTTAATTATAAAAATGTCTTCTGCTGCTTAAAAATTAGACAAACAGTTGTGTTAATGTAAAGTTTTATATTTGTAACACTCGGTATGTGGATTTTATTTAAAATATAGGAAACCATTATTGATTCTTTTTTTATCCGATTAGTCGATTATGAAAATAATCATTAGTTGCAGCCCTAATATATATAAATATATACACATATATGCACACACACATACATATGTGTATATATACATTTACATACATATATATATATATATATATATATATATATATATATATATATATATATATATCTAAAGAACTAAGCATTCTCTGGACTTTAGTCAAAAGTATATTCCTTTATTCTATATGTGACGATTAGGGACTCAAGTGGTTTGATTTTTTTTAAAAGCACCCTGGCTGCTGACTTCTGGATGGTGAGCGTGCGCACATGTGATACCGTATATATATATATATATATATATATATATATATATATACAAACACACATTTACAAACATACACACACACCCTAGCACAAAGCTTGCGGATTGAGACTCTGGTCTGACCAGTTGTTCAGCACGTGAACGTAGAAGTTGAAAATATAATAAATCTTAAATAGTTGAATCTACCACTAAATACGATCAATATTACACAATTCTAATGAAATTACGGAGTAATCAAGTTTCAGCAAATGTTGATCGCTGCAACAGAAATCTAAATCAATTTGGGATGTTTTTGTGTGTAATTTCATGCTTAATTATAGTCTGTTTTCAGTTGAAGCTTTGATAAATAGAGCCCTATATAGTAGCCGGCTTACTTTGCAGTCTCACAATATTCAGCCTAACAGACTTTTTACATTTACTATTAGAAAGGATTTCATTTTGTGGACATTTTTGAGTTTTTTTAGTTTGGCAGAACCAATGCTGCCTATATTGGCGAGCCGCCACTGGCTATGTAAATCATGATATCATTAAATATACAATTAATCTTGAAAAGTTTAGTGACACTTTGTGTACCGCTGCCTTACATATTCCAGTCTTACAGCACTCTTAAAGGGATAGTAAACCCAAATTTTTTCTTGACTGAATCAGATAGAGCATGCAATTTTAAGCAACTTTCTAATTTACTCCTAATATCAATTTTTCTTCATTCTCATGCTATCTTTATTTGAAAAAGCACGAATGTAAACTTAAGAGCCAGCCCATTTTTGGTTCAGCACCTAGGTAGTGTTTTTTGATTAGTGGCTAAATGTAGCAAACCAATCGGCAATCTCTACCCAGGTGCTGAACCAAAAATGGGCTGGCTGCTTACATTACATTCCCGCATTTTCAACTTAAAATAGCAAGAGAACGAAGAAAAATTGATAATAGGAGCAAATTAGAAAGTTGCTTAAAATTGCATGCTCTACCTGAATCATGAAACATGAACATTTGGGTTTAGTATCCCTTTAACGTTATACCATAATGTGCTCCTGTATTGGTGTCCTTGGGAAGCGCTGCACATCATTTATATGCATAGGGACATGAAACCTTCAAGGGTATGTTATTTGTAACAACTTTCCAATTTACTTCTATTATAATTTTTTTCTTCTTTCTCTTTGTATCCTTTGTAGAAAAGCAGGGATGTAAGCTTCAGAGCGTGCACATGTCTGGAACACTATATGCCAGCAGTTTTGTAATAATGTTGTACATTTGCAAGAGCACTAGATGGCAGCACTATTTCCTGCCATGTAGCGCTCTAGACTAGCTATCTAGATATCTATTCAACAAAGAATACCATGAGAACAAATTTGACAATAGAAGTAAATTGGAAACTTTTAAAAATGGTATCATCTGTCTGCGTGCATGCGTGTGCATGTGTGTGCGTGCATGTGTGTGCGTGCGTGTGCATGTGTGTGTATATGTGTGCGCATTTGTGTGTATATGTGATTAGAGGTTGCAGAGATTTATTAACTATGCTTTACATGGAAGAGCCTGAATATGATCGTTTTGTTTTTAAGATGCTGAAATTTGAAGAGGTAGACTGCTATAAAATGAGAACCCAGCGGAACCACAGTGGCAGCAGCACAGAACATAAAGTGCCGCACACACGGATGGAGGACGAAGCTGCAATTCAGGTTTGGGGTATTACTATTTTAAGCTCTAAATCTCCATTAACCTCTGATGATTGTGTTATGGTTTGATGCCGGCTGGTCCATAATAAACTTGCACATTTTTATTTATAAGAGAGCTGCTCAGGCTGTTCACAGGAGACTCTGGTGAGCAAATGTTTTTAATGTTACTAAAATACCCTTTATATTATATATATATATATATATATATATATATACTTCTTATAAACAATTATTTAGATAGATATGTGACATTATTTTAGTTTCAGCAAGCGTTATGCACTTCAGTTTTTTAGAAAGCAAAAAAGAATGTCCAGTTGATTTTATAACCACAAAACCCATTTTTCTTCTTAAACGGGAAGAGTTCACAGCCGCATTCATTACTTTTGGGAATTGAGAACCTGGCCACCAAGAGGAGGCAAAGACACCCCAGCCAAAGGCTTTAAATACCTCCCCCACTTCCCTCATCCCCCAGTCATTCTTTGCCTTTCATCTCAGGAGGTTGGCAGAGAAGTGTCAGAAGATTGAAGATAGTCTCTCATGGAGGGTAGTATTCTTCGAAATGGGACTGGAGCTTTAAGTAATCCTGTCCGCCTCTCAGTGAGAGCATGGGTGAAAGTTAGAGTCCAGAGATGCAGGGAGAGTCTTTCTTCAAAACCATCCCGACTCATGTTAAAAGCTCCTGGGCAATAAGCGTTGACAAGATTTGCTGCCTGCCTTTATTCACTCAAGTTCATGTCAGAAGCGAAGTTACTATCTGTCACAGTTGAAGGGCCGTGTTCCTGTTCCACGGCATAGATTAAAGTAAGATTGTTTCATTTTATTTCGATATGTGATTGTAATGTTAACGAAAGAAGTCAGGGTCCCAGTGGGACTCCTTTATCTTATGGAATCAAGGGTTAATATCTCCTGAGGGCGGTTATTGAACAGGGGGGGCTTTAATCATGTTTGTTATGTGATTTTTTCTGCTATTGTGTAGTGGTACTTGGGCTCATGGCTATTCGGACATATCTGCCTTATTTTATCAGTTTGTGCGGTCATAGGGGCTGGCACATTTTTTTTTGGCTTACACAATGCACCTTGTGACTGGATGTGGTCACGTTGTATTCCATTTCCGCACCTTGACAGAGTCTGTTCGTTAATTGTCTGGTTCACAGGAGGTGGTGAGCGCTCCAGCCATTTGAGGTGTAAGGTGCCGTTAGTGTTTGTCCATAATTGCAATCTCCAAGTTATGGAGAATTCAGATTTTTTGGAGATGGATATCTCTGATTCGGAGTATATGTCTTGCGAAGAGTATGAAATGGCCAGGGTTATCCATGCCTGTCCGTTATGTTCCGATTGCAGTTCTAGAGTACTCTCCTACCCCGAATCAGGGAATTTAGAGTGCGTTGAGCCATCCGCCCCTGAGGATTCCATGTCCTGTGAGGCGCGTGCCCCAGAACCTTCTTTTGCTACGCAAGCAGGTGTCCCTATGGCTGTTACTCCTTCTCCGGAAGGTGGTTTGTTTCCTCCAGAGGTTACAGCACGGTTCTGCATGGCCATATCTATGGTGCTGGCACATTTATATCTTCCTAGTGAGGTATTTTCTTTTTAAAGACACGATGAGTCCATGGATTTCATCCTTGTTTGTGGGATATTCACCTCCTGGTCAGCAGGAGGAGGCAAAGAGCACCACAGCAGAGCTGCTATATATAGCTCCTCCCTTCCCTCCCACTCCAGTCATTCTCTTTGCCAATGTTAGTGATAGGAAGAGGTAAAGTGAGGTGTTAGATTAGATTCTTCAATCAAGAGTTTATTATTTTTAAAGTAGTGCCAGAGTGTACTACTTTGTTCTAGGGTGTAGCCTAGTCCATATCAGTCTCTGTAGTAGAGCTTTTTTTTGGTGGCTTTAAAGCAATAGGAACTGGTGGGACAAAATTCTCACTGCACCTCCTATACATTTATGCTGCCCTAATCCGGATAGCCTAAGAACATTTAACTCAGGCTTATCTTATTCCACAGGGCTATGGGAGGGAGAGGACCTCTTACACCTGCTGGACTGTCCTGCTGTCGCACAGCATTCAAGGTAAGTGCTAACTTTATTATTTCTGGGGACGTCATTCTCTCAGAAGAAAGTGAGCACTACTTTTCTGACAAACACATATCAAGGGCATAAAATAGATTGGGCTCTTTATTGTGATGGGACTGTGGTCTCTTCTTGAGGGAGAGGTCTATGGCAGCTAATTTATACAGACACTGCGGCTGGATGGAAAACAGTGTTATTTTTCTCCCGGCGGTTTTAACATAGAATATGCAGACCGGGAGATGGTTTCGTTTTGGCCACGCGGATGGGCGGATATTAATGCTGCTGGCCGTTTTCTCTGAGCTTATTTTGTGTCTTACTCGGTCCCCATTTTGATTAGATTCTGCGCTTTTGGCCTTATATGGCAGGTGCTTAGTCTGGCAGTTCTTAGTGTTGCGCGCCATACTTGTAAGGCTCTGAGGGGTTCTCCCGGCGGTTTTAACATTGAACTATACCATCCGGGAAATGGTTCCATTTTTTGGCAACGCCCACGATGGGCGGATCATATTGCTGCACGCGGCTTTTCTGAAGATACAGCTCGCTTGGTTTGAGTGTTTATTTCCATCTGCGCAATCTGCCTTAATAGGTTAAGTGCTTAGCGCATAGGTGGGCTTTACTGGGGAGCGGTTAGTTTTTCTCCTGCTACGTCCGGGTTATTGCTGCACAAGTAAAGGCTAAATGGTCCTTGTGCAGTGTGGCAGTTTAATCTGCAATAAAACAATAATTCTAATACGTTCTGCTGTTATATTATACATCTAACACACAGACACATATATTAGAAGGGTAGATGGGTACTTCAGCATGGTTTAGCTGAGGTGTAGTTAACTTCTACATTGTGTACTATAAGATAGTACTATTGTGTAGTCAGTATTGTGGAGACTATCTGTCTTCTCAGTTGGGTCAGGCGAAGGTGTAAAGAGGGTTTATCTGTGTTGGAAACCCTCACTTTCTTATCCTGAATTTTCTGTTGTTAAATAAAATGAATAAGTTACACTTCTACATGTAAAGAGACAGTACCGGTGGGTATGTGTGGAATATAGACATAACACTTGTTTATACAATTTAAGTATCTGCCTTATATGTGTCAGATTGATTGAGGAAGGTGTTCAAAATATTTTATAGCACACATGCAGTACCCTGCGGTTCCTCTCAAACTCCATCTAGAGTTGCTACACAAAAAACATCGCTTTTTTTATGTCATGGCGATATCTTATAATAAAGTAACGTTTATTTATAAGTGTCTTTCGGAAGATATAAAAAGAAAAAAGTTACCTTTTAAAATTTAAAGAGACGGTAACGTTTTTTATGTGTTACTTTTTGTTGTGGAATTCCAACTGTTCGTTTGTGTAATTCATCATTTGTGACTCAGGATAAATCAAGATGCCCTGCTAGGGGTACCTCGTTTTTTAGGATGGATACCATTGTGGTACTCCCAATCCTTTTCTATTTCTCATTTTTTGAGAGATCTTTAATTTGATAAAAATAGTCTTGACTAAACCTACTCCTTTCTAGGGCGTATGCTGTCTAGGAAGCATAGTGACGCTGATCAAGATATGCTACAAATTCCTAAAAATTAATAGTCCACATGCAGTGCTCTGCGTTGCCTCTTTTACTCCTTTTGGAGTTATTTTGTATTTGGCAGACGGCTGTGTGCATTGCCATCGTTATTATTGAGGTGGCATATTGGTTTGATGCGCTATCTGAGGCCCTAAGGACTGAGACTTCTCAGGATGAGATCCAGGATAGGATAAAGGCTCTCTAATTTGCAAAGGCCTTTATTTTCGGATGCTTTCCTTCAAGTTATCAAATTGGGAGCTAAGATATCGAGTTTTTCTATCTTGGGCCGCAGAGCCTTATGGTTAAAGCGGATGTGTCTGCTAAGTCTAAGCTTCTAACCATTCCATTCAAGGGAAAGATTTTGCTCGGACCCGATCTGAAGGGAAAGCAGTCCAAAGACAAGAGAAATAAACAAAAAGGATGACAAGACAATTTTCGTTCCTTTAGTAATTTCAGGAGAAACTTCCCTCTTTCTCCTCTAAGCAGGGATATTCTCCTCTAAGCAGGGATAGTCCACACCTACTCGGAAATCCAACCAGTCTTGGAACAAGGGAAAGCAGTCCAAAAAGCCAGCTAGCGATTCCAAGACAGCATGAAGGGAATTTCCCTGATCCGGGACCGGATCTTGTAGGGAGCAGACTTTCCTTCTTTGTTGAAAGCCTGGGTTCGGAATGTCCAGGATCTCTGGGCAGTAAATTTTCTTCCAGAGGCAGATTCCTAATTTTGATATTATCTGCAAACCAGTCGAAAAGAGAGACGTTCTTACGTTGTGTAGAAGATCTCTCCGCTCTGAGAGTGATTGTTCCCGTTCCACTTCTGGAACAGGGACTGGGGTTTTATTCCAATCTATTTGTGGTTCCCAAAAAGGAGGGAACCTTCAGACCAATCCTAGACCTCAAGAACCTAAACAAGTTTCTCAGGGTACCGTCCTTCTAGATGGAATCTATTCGTTCCATCCTTCCATTGATCCAAGAGGGTCAATTTATGACGTCAGTGGATTTAAAGGATGCATTTCTACATGTTCCTCTCCACAGAGATCATCCAGAGATCATCCAGAGTTCCTAAGGTTTGCCTTTCTGGACAAATACTTCCAGTTCATGGCTCTTCCTTTCGGGCTGGCCATGGCACCCAGAATTTTCACAAAAGTTCTGGGGTCTTTGCTGGCGGTTCTACGACCGCAGGGCATTGCGGTGGCGCCTTATCTGGACTATGTTTTGTCATGGCTTAGTGGTGAGCATGCCTGACTTGCAAGTAGATGGTCAAAAGTTTGAATCTACCCATGGGGGCTGTTTATTTAAACATTATTCATAATCCAGGCGCCATCTTGTCAACAAGCAAGGTCTCATTCCGACATTGTACTATCCTTCCACTTTCGGGTGGAAGGTAATTCTGAAAAAGAGTTCCTTAATTCCGAAGTCAAGAGTGACTTTATTGGGGACTCTAACCAATTCTTTATCTATGAGGATTTTTCTAACAGAAGTCAGGAAATCAAAGATTCCTGATACCTGTCGAGTCCTTCAGTCCAATCCTCGGCCGTCAGTGGCCCAGTGTATGGAGGTAATCGGACTGATGGTGGCGGCAATGGACATCATTCCGTTTGCTCGGTTTCATCTCAGGCCTCTGCAGTTTAACATGCTCAGGCAGTGGAATGGAGATTATGCAGACTTGTCTCATCAAATTACCTGGAACCATCCTGGTTGATTGTGACTACAGATGCCAGCCTTATAGGGTGGGGAGCTGTCTGGGGTTCCCTTAAGGCTCAGGGAGTGTGGACTCAGACGGAGTCTGTTCTTCCTATAAACATTCTGGAACTGAGAGTGATTTTCAATGCTTTTCTGGCCTGGCCTCAGTTAGCTTCGGCCCAGTTCATCAGCTTCCAGATGGACAACATATCGACAGTGACTTACATCAATCATAAAGGAGGAACGAGGAGTTCCTTAGCGATGACCGAGGTAGCCAAGATAATCCGGTGGGCGGAGGCCCATTCTTGTCATCTGTCAGTGATCCATATCCCAGGGGTGGATAACTGGGAGGCGGATTTTCTGAGCAGGCAGACTTTTCATCCGGGAGAGTGGGAACTCCATCAGGAAGTGTTCTCCAGCCTGATTCTCAAAGGGGGTCGGCCGGAGTTGGATCTCATGGCATCTCGTCCAGGGCTCCAAGGTAGAACTGATAGATGCTCTGGCGGTACCTTCGTCCTTCAATATTGCATACCTATTTCCTCCGTTTGCGATTCTTCCTCGAGTCATTGGCCGAATCAAACAGGAGAGGGCATCAGTGATCATCATTGCTCCTGCGTGGCCTCGCAGGATTTGGTATGCACATCTGGTGGACATGTCATCCCTGTCACCTTGGAGAATTCTGTTGAGGAGGGACCTTCTCATTTAAGGGGCCTTCCTTCACCCAAATTTAGTTTATCTGGAACTGACTGCTTTGAGATTGAACGCTAAATTCTATCCAAGCGGGGGTTTTCTGATTCGGTCATAGAGACCATGATCCAGGCTTGTAGACCTGTGACTGGAAAGATTTACCATAAGATATGGCGTAAATATCTTTACTGGTGTGAATCCAAGGGCTGCTCATGGAGTAGAGTTAGGATTCCCAGGATTTTGTTTTTTCTCCAAGAAGGATTGGAGAAAGGTTTTATCGGCAAGTTCCCTAAAGGGTCAGATTTCTGCCTTTTTTATTGTGTTACACAAACGTCTGGCGGATGTTCCAGACGTTCATTCCTTTTGTCAGGCTTTGATTAGAACCAGGCCTGTGTTTAGACTAATTACTCCTCCATGAAGTCTGAATTTAGTTCTTAAAGTTCTTCAAGGGGCTCCGTTTGAGCCTATGCATTCCTTAGATATTAAGTTATTATCTTGGAAAGTTTTATTTCTTGTTGACATTTCTTCAGCTAGAAGAGTGTCTGCACTTTCGGCATTACTATACAATTCTCCTTAACTTATTTTTCATTTGGATAAGGTAGTTTTATGTCCTAACCTTCCTTCCTTGTGTCCTAATCCTTCTTCTCAGAAAGGACGTTTTTTGCACGATTTGGACGTGGTCCGTGCTTTGATATTTTATTTACAAGCGACTAAGGACTTTCATCAGTCATCTTATTTGTTTGTCGTTTTCTCTGGGAAACATAAGGGTCAGAAAGCTACGGTTACCTCTTTCTTTTTAGTTGAAGAGTATCATCCGTTTTTATATATGAGACTGTTGGACAGCAGCCTCCTGAAGGAGTTACAGCTCATTCCATTAGGGCTGTTGCTTTTTCATGGACATTCAAAAATGAAGCTTCTGTAGCACAGATTTGCAAGGCTGCAACTTGGTCTTCTCTTCACACTTTTTCTAAATTTTACAAATTTGATACTTTTGCCTCGGCCGAGGCTGTTTTTGGGAGAAAGGTTCTTCAAGCAGTGGTGTCTTCCGTTTAAGTTCCCTGTCTTGTCCCTCCCTTATCATCCATGTAATCTAGCTTTGGTATTGTATCCCACAAGTAAGGATGAAATCCGTGGACTCATCGTGTCTTTAAAAAGAAAAGAAAATTTATGCTTACCTGATAAATTTGTTTCTTTTTAGACACGATGAGTCCACGGCCCGCCCTGTTCTCTGAGACAGGTTATTATTTTTTGTAAACTTTAGACACCTCTGCACCTTGGTTTTTCCTTTCTCTTCCTAACTTTGGTCGAATGACTGGAGTGGGAGGGAAGGGAGGAGCTATGTATAGCAGCTCTGCTGTGGTGCTCTTTGCCTCCTCCTGCTTACCAGGAGGTGAATATCCCACAAGTAAGGATAAAATCCGTGGACTCATCCTGTCTAAAAAGAAACAAATTTATCAGGTAAGCATAAATTTTCTTTTTAAGATATTGTCTGTGTTCTGTTAACTGGGGTTCGTCGGGCGTGGGATCACCTGAGTCAATTAGACCTTCTGGGGAAGAGATGGCCTTTGAGGCTTCAGGGGCCCCACCCTCTGGGCTGGAGTCGCCCATTGATCCGGCGGGGGAAAATGTGGCCTTCTGTTATAGACTGGCACGTCTTTGTGTCTTATTAAGGCATGTTTTGGCGGTGCTGGAGAATTCCAGCCCTACTGGGCCGAGGGATCCACGGTCTTCTGTGCCGGACGGCAAACTAGATTAGACGTGTGGGGGATGAAGTAATATCTTTAACGTCTCTGAGCTTGGGCCTCTAATCGGCTGGTCCGGTTGGCGTGCCGTTTTCCTTGGGCGTTCACCCTCGGGTGCTGCCTTTATTTTATTTAATCCGGTTAGGATATATTTGATTTGTTTAAGGAAGCTCATGTCTGCTATAATTTTACATTTTGGGAACAATTTCTCTCTGGAACTGATACTTGCGATTTTGTGGTCGCGTGTGCACTTCCTTGGAAGCTGTGTGTTTTCTATATCAGAACTTAATTATGATTATAGTTTATGTTTTCGATCCCTTTGGGGATTTGATTTTTCTTGGACCTTGGAGAGTTCAGGTGTTCCTTGTACCAGGCAGGTACTGGTCGGGCGCTAGCTGCTGTTCCTTAGAGTTCATGTCACCCACGTGAGGCCGGTGTGCTGGTTATCTTGTTGGGTGTTGAGTCGTTCACTTTGTTTGGAGTGTTCAGTTAAAGTTTATTTATCCATTACTTGAGGGGGTGTTTTCGTTTCTTATACGTCAACCTGCTCCTTGTCCTCGGTGAGGAGTGTCAGAGGGATTGTATAGGTCCTCTGCTGTTCCTTATGTGGGGATCCGTTTATGACTCCTCGTGGGTTCTGGAGGGTTTCAATTCCAAAGGGGTTTGGAGGTCTGGATGACCTCTGTTCTCCATTCCAAAGGGGTTTGGAGGTCTGGATGACCGCTGGACAGTTGGGGTATTAGTTTGGATGACGATCTTCGTTTCAATCTTTGTATTTTCCGGGTGTCTGTTTTTATTTTGTTCTAGTCACAGGTACCCCTCAAAGTTGCTGGGTCAGATTTTTTTCCCTTCTTGGGTGGTCTGGTCATCTGAGCCCGTAAGTTTGGGTATGTCCGTCTCCCCCTTTTTTCAGTATATTGCACGCTCTCATAAGATGGAGCACAGGGGTTGGGTTACTGCCCTTTTCCCCCCGGCAACCACCTCTGGTCCGCTTCTCTGTGGGAGTTGTGGGGTTGTCTATGATATTCCTGGTGTGGTTCAGGGATTTCCGGGAGGCTGATCCTGTGATCCAAGTAAGGGGTTTGTTACACTTGCAGGTGTAGCCTAGTGGGTCGCCCAGTTGCATGCATGACTAAGGTTGCATGTTTGAATCCAGCTATTGTGGTATGTTCTCCATTATATGGAGCCCTGTCCCTGGGAAACTCCGGGGTCCCTGGACTTGGAGTGTTGCTCTCGAACTGGACTCGGTCCTGGGCGGTTCAGTTTCAAACCTTAGGGTTTAGATCGTCCGGTTGTCCTTTCGGGGGGTAGGTTTTTATCTCTCATGGGAGATTTGGTATCTGCCTGAAGGCTAGTTAGCTGCCTTTCAGGTGGATCTACGGTTGTTGCCTGTGGCAACTTTTGCATTTGAGGTTGTTTGTCTCAACTGAGCCGGTAGTAATGACCATTGGGTTATTACTCAATGGTATTGTTTTACCATTCTCTTGGGTCTCTTCACCTTGCCTACGGCTGGGGAAGAGATCCCCTTGTCTTTTGTCCTCTTGGGGAGGATTTTGCAAGTATACAGTTTCCATGGAGACCCGGTGGGTCCTTATCTTCTCGTTTGAGGATTTTGTTCTTCCCTCCTTGCATGTTGGATGTCAGGGGGGCTGGATCTGGTACTAGGGTATCGTTGTAGCTCAGTGCCCTATCTCCCCTTTTGGGAGTGTTCCTTCTTTAGAGACGGGAACTGTGTAAGGGTTCCGGAACCCGAACGCGTAGTATTTCGGTCATGGATCATGGTAGCATGCCAGCTGCTAGTAATTGGTCAGAGTGGTTCTCCAATGGGTTCATTTTCTCTAAGCCCTCTGCTCTCTCTTGAGGCGGACGGTTCACGGGTGTTCCTTCCTCTGTCGTTGCATTGCTGCTGCTGTTGGATGTCTTCTGGGGTCCGGATTTCCTGGTTGGGAGTTACAGTTGTTGATTCGGCACTCTCTGTGGGATGGAGTCCCATGATGACTTAGGGTAAGCTTTACTGCCCTGGAGCTGGAACTCGCAAGTTCTGTCAGTTGTGGTTCTGTGTTTTACAGAAAGCCCTCTTTTTTCTGTTGGGACAGTTAGTTTTTCCATCCTGTCGGTGGGCTCTGTGTTTTTCCTTCAGTCCTTATATGGGTTTCCTACCTATATGTGGCTAGTTTTAGCGGTTGTGTCTGCTAGACTAGGGTTATGTGGGGAGCTTGTGGCTTCCTTGAAGCAGCATACGTTATATGGTGTCAAAGGATCTGAGAGTGAATTTTTATTATTCCTCTCGATTGCTCTCTCATAGGTTGGGAGTGTCTCTTTGGGAGATGGACTTTATAGAGAGTTCTTTTCCCTAGGTGGTTTTCTTGTAACAACCTTCGTTTTGCTTTGTCCTTGGGCTTTCTTACCCTATTCTGACGGTCCTTTGGATCTCCTTTGGGTACTCCGTTCTCTCCTTCGGGGGTAGGTGGAGGTGCTTTTCCTTCATGTAAGTTTGTGCGATTGGGAGCTTGCAGGACTTGGCTCCTCTGAGGCTTTGTGCTCAGTGGAATCTAAGGATTTGAGTGGTCTCCAGCACGGCATGCCGGTTGTTTAACTGATGGGCAGTTACTTTTGTTTGCAGTATTTTTTATGGGTAATTTCAGGTTGTGGTGCCCTTCGAAGGGGCTGCCTTCTGTACCCGCCCTTTGTTTGCATTCAGTGTCCTCTATAGCTTGGGTATTGTTTTCCCAAAAGTAATGAATGCAGCTGTGGACTCTTCCCGTTTAAGAAGAAAAACTTAAATTATGCCTACCTGATAATTTTCTTTTCTTCTGACGGGAAGAGTCCACAGCTCCCCACCCGTGTTTTATTGTTGAGACGGCTGTAGTTTAGTTCTTCTTCTGGCACCTTTTCCACCCTGATATTTCTCCTACTGTTCCTTGTTCCCTTGGCAGAATGACTGGGGGATGAGGGAAGTGGGGGAGCTACTTAAGCCTTTGGCTGGGGTGTCTTTGCCTCCTCCTGGTGGCCAGGTTCTGAACTCCCAAATGTAATGAATGCAGCTCTGGACTCTTCCCGTCAGAAGAAAAGAAAATTATCGGGTTAGCATAATTTTTTTAATTTTTTTTAAATCATATTCTTTTATTGAGGTTTTTTATCATTACATCATATAGTACATGCTCATATACATCATTAGTCAAGGTTCATGTAAAAAGCTTATCCATATTATACAATTAAAAGTGTATTAGATATTGATAGAATAAACCTTAAATTAACTATAAATTTACATGACTTTTAAGCATATACAAATGAAACCTCATTTTCTTTTATTTATATATCTGCATTTTAAAGATATCAATGTTATCTAACTAATAGGATAGTTTAGTATAATGCCTTTAAAACTAAAGACTTTCTAGAGATATCTTATAAAACTGATAAAGTATAACTGATAAAATCTTAAGAAAATAATTAAGTACCACCATTGAAAAACTAGGAGGCTTTGATCATTCATGAGGGAAAATATTACAAGCTATAGATAACCTGAGCTAACTAATATATTATTATAGTGCATAATCTGGAATGCAGTAAGAGTGCATCAATGCCCTTATATTTCCTTCCATATATTCTTGATATGCTTTCGGGTTAACATATAACAGGATATCTACATATCGCTAAGTACAGATATAATTTAGCAGGTAATGAATAAAAGGGGCTTCTGTCAAAGTTTAATATGGCTCAGCTATATGGTTTATAAAAACAATTGGCAGCCCATGAAAAATGGAGTTAGTGAAGTACACTATCAGCCGAAGCAGATTTATGTTACAGAAACCTTAACACCTTTATAGTAGGTATATGTATATGGCAAATCAAACTGCCTATAAATAATTTGGGGATTATCTATTGTGAAAGGAGAGATTACCACAATATAGGTCTAATGTTTAAGTAGGGTATATGGATAATTAAGATTACCTCAGAGCAGTAAAAGGGTGAACTAAAAGAACTAGCTGCTGATGCGCTATAGAGTGGTGTACGAAGACTTAAACTTGTTGAATATGCCACACAGTAACATATCAAGTATTACAGGGGATTACAAACCTTAAATTCATATAAAAAAACCTGTATATGTATACAAAAATAAAAGCAGAAACTGGCGCTAGATATCTCAACATTGCGTATATAGGGAGCACTAGCTTAACTGTGTAACCGAGAAGGATCTGGTAATAGATTCTGCTCATCATACTCCAGATGCGATGAACTGGGACAATACTTGTAGGTGATAGTATAGGGCAGGGTCTGAGTCAAATAGATTAGAGACTGCCACTGGACCGAGATGTTCAGTCGAGGGACATTGCTGCATATCAATGGACCCCAACAAGCATATGTCCCGCGTCTTATAGTCTGTTTTGGCTCATAGCTTAATACGGTGTTGTGTCGGGAGTTTCCTCTTTCTCTCTGCCCTGTTAGGATCTGGCAGTCCACACTCTTGGTATTTGTATAGTTAGTACCATATATCAGGAGGTCGGCTGCACCATCCTGAGTTTTGGCAGGAAAGGATTCGGTCTGAGGATTTTTCTGCTGTGTGGTGGCACCATTCCTAGCTGTGTTACAGAGATTTCCCGATTCCCGCTGAGGGAAGGCCAAGTTTGATTCGACTGTGAACTTTCCAGACTGTAACAGGTAGCTCTTATTTCTATCTGTATTGTGATGAGGGATATCTGTAGCGGGTTGCAATTCCATAAACTGCAGGAGATGATCCCCTCTCTCCGCCATCTTAGGTGTACTGGCGTCTCCTTGAGCCCAAGAATCTCTGATTAATTGTGTAAGATCATTAAAATTGCTTTGCTTCTGCAGATCTAACTTTATGAGGATCGCTTGTATCTGTAGTTGGTTACCCTCCTTCATAGTCAAAGTAAGGAGTATAGTCAAGGTGTACCCCGGGAGGCCGGGGGGGGGGGTGGTGGTTATGAGAACTCCAGTGAAGGCCTCCACGTAAGTTCTCCATGGGCTAAATCCGAACCCTGAAAGCACAGATGAAGGAACCTCGGTATGCCAGAGTCCCCACGTTGTGAGGTAGCTGAGCACCCCAAATGTAAGTAAAATTATATATATAGATATATCTGCGTGTTTAGTTGTTAGATTAGCAGGATTGATCAGGGAGCTTAATTAATTGTGACTTGTCATGGTCGCTTCCTAGCCACGCCCCCCTATTTTGTTTTTTACTCCAGTAAGTTCCTGCACTTATTCTCCACTTCTAGTTGTCTAGTCCTTTCACCCAGATACACAGTAGACTCACCCACTATTTGTTTGTAAAGTACGGCTATTTTGCTTTAAAGACCATTATATTATGCTGGTTGTCAATCACTGACTCGTCATCGTCACAGTGATCCCCGAAGAGGTACCCTGGTAGCAGCCATCTGTTAAGTTAGAACAGTCCATCCTCTCTTTCACTATAATATACATAGCATTTCTTGTAATTACAAGATTTGTGTGAAGTATTGCAATAAGTTAACATACTGGTTGGGTGTGAACATTTTCTGAATACATTTTTCTTGTGCAATTGTAATGGCTATTCCCTACTACCACCACTTGCCTTATTTGGAGGAGCCAATTCATGTGTTACTGGAGGAGACAAGCCAAGCCACAGCCATTTTGTTAACAAAACTTGCATGTTGTTTAATCATCTCTGCTCAAGCCAATTAGGGACAGATATGTAGAAGGGGTATACTTGTGGAAAATCCACTATATTTAAGTTAAATTACAGCATGGGGGTAAAATAAATAAAGTAAAATAGTTTTACGACATATGGTTAGACATTCTATATTGTTCTCAATCCGTTTCATATACATTTACTTATGAGGTGTATGAGCTTAGGCTTGCTCACAAGGCGACAATGGTGTGCAGGTACAAAATCAGCTGCAAAAGTATTGAATACAGAGGTAAGAATGAGGAATAGAATAGAGTGACTGTACGTTTAGTACCACAGACTGCTACCCTGTTAATGTCTAGATTCATTTGGAAAACTCTGTCTAAATTGCTTTGTACTTCTTTATGTAATTGTTTTACAAGAAATTGATATGGTATGAGAGAACCCTCTGCTACCACTCTTACATTAAAGGGACGTGAAACACAAAACTTTTATTTCCACCTACTCAATATTTCCAAGATTGGTACTTTTCTGAGTGCTAACACCACAAAGCAAATAATCCACTCCCTTGTTTCCCGACTTGACTACTGCAATAACCTACTTACTGGCCTTCCTCTTTCCCGCCTCTCGCCCCTTCAATCCATTCTAAATGCCTCTGCCAGGCTAATCCACCTTTCCCGTCGCTCTGTATCTGCTGCACCTCTCTGCGAGTCCCTTCATTGGCTCCCCATACACAGCAGAATTAAATTCAAAATTCTTACCCTTACATACAAAGCTCTCACCAACGCCGCTCCGCACTACCTATCCTCTCTAATCAGCAAATATACTCCAGCTCACCCACTAAGATCCAATAATGACCTGCTCCTTGCATCTACGACTATCACCTCTTCCCATGCTAGACTGCAGGTCTTCTGTCATGCAGCACCTACCCTCTGGAACACTCTCCCTCGTGCTGTCAGGCTTTGCCCTAATGTTTCTACCTTTAAATGTTCCCTGAAGACTTTTTTGTTTAGAGAAGCCAACTACCCAACTCAGTAATAAATTAATTTCACTTACCTAACAACATTTCCCTCATCTAACTCTGCATTAACATCTTTCTCAATCTTGCAGTCCTCACCTCCTGTTTCTCAACCTCCTACCCTTCTAGATTGTAAGTTCCCACAGGAATAGGGCCCTCAATTCCTCCTGTATGTGTTTGTAAATGTTGTGCTGTCTCTTACAAGTCTTATATTGTTTTAGTTAAATGAATTGAATCCATGGACAGCGCTGCAGAATTTGTTGGTGCTTCATAAATAAAGTATAATAATAATAATTTCATGATTTAGGTAGAACATACAACTTTCCTGTTTACTTCTATTATAACATTTTCTTTGTTCTCTTGGTATCCTTTGTTAAAGGAGCAGCAATACATTACCGAGAGCTAGCTGAAGAAATCAGGTGAATCAATGACGAGGCATAAATGTGCAGCAACCTATCAGCAGTTAGTTCCCAGTAGTGCATTGCTGCTTCTGAGCATACCTAGGTATAATTTTCAAGAAAGGATACCAAGAGGACAAAAGCAAATAAAATACTAGAAGTGAATTGGAAAGTTGTTTAAAGAAACATTTTTATTACATAATTCAGATATATCATACACTTTCTATCAACTTTTAAATTTACTTTTATTATCAAATTTCATTGCACTGCTGGCAGCTATCTAAGCACATTTAGTTAGCCAATCACAAGAGACAAATGTATGCAGGTACCAATCAGCAGCTAGCTCCCACTAGTGTAGGATATGTGCGTATTTATTTTAAACAAGGTATACCACGAAAAAAATTGTTATTTTAAAAGTGTATTGAAATGACATGATCTATCTGAATCTTGCAACTTTAATTTGGATTTTCCTATCCCCTTAAAATGGCATGTTCTGTCTGAATCATGAAAGCAAAATGTTGGGTTTTATGTATCTTTAAGATGTAATTAGATGCTCGTCTTAATAATTTCATTCTTAGTTGAATTTAATGCTTTCTAAAACTGGTTCATTTTAATAAATTGAAACAAAATCAAAGCTAAACATTTCTGATTTCATTTTAATTTTTTTAGCAAATATACATTTTTGGAAGGAAACTTGGACAAGGAAGTTTTGGAACAGTGATTGAAGCCACTCACACGGAAACTGGCAAACAGTGGGCAATAAAAAAAGTAAATAAAGAAAAGGTGAGTTCTAGTACCTTTGTTATTTCAGTATAATCAGTTAGTCAGGGCTTCTTTTGAAAGAAAATGTAACATATCCTTTTTGAGCTCTGTTTTCTATTAGGATGTGTTTACTTGCAGTAGAGCCACAGAAGGGAGGCGATAGGCATCTTACCACAATAATTTTATTAGTTATATAATTAGAACATTTGTGCAGAAATATAGTCTGTTTTAGTGTGATTTTAGCATGTTAAAAATAAGCAGACAGACTCCATTTCTTACTACCAATGCATCGACACACACAGATTGAGTGGGTTTTAAGACAACATAGTCATGGTACTTCATTTAATAAAGTAAAGTATTCCAAAGTGTACAAAATCCCCACTATCCTCCTCTCAACTGATGAAGAAAAACATTTTGAAAGATTGGATTGAACCTTCTTTATACTGAACCTTGCACACGTTGGTATACTAGACTTATTTAGGAGAATTATGGCCTTATGTAGTGCCTCAGCAAAACATAAAGTTAACGGCCTATTTACTAAACTATTTAATATCGAAATGGAACCAGATAAGGGTGCCTGTTATCCCCACAACTATTTATTCTTTCAATGCAAATCATTCAACATTATTCCAACATACAAGGGGTTACTATTTATCAAGTGAACCACAAACTTGTTTTATTTAGCAACAATAGTCTGATGACTTTTACAACCACAGACAGTTCTCTCTCTCTGATACAGGCCGAGAAAAAGGAATATTTGAAAGTTTCTAATTTGTTTAGTAAACCGTAATAAGTTGTAACCAATTAATTTATCACAAGCAGAGCTGAAACATTTAGAAAGCCACAGCCCTTTCAGAGTCAAAAGAAATTACTTGATATATCTTGGCACCCTATTTCAACATGGGGCCCAAAAAATCTCTATTGTTTGTGGAGAATTCATGGAGTAAAAATGTTTTTGCCAACAATTGTATATGTTTTCCATATGACTCTCATAGACAATCTGTTATTAATGGTTAAGTATGGAGGCAAAGCCCCCTAGAGTATTTTAAGCTACTTATACCTAACCTTGGCAGAGAAAGAGATTGGAGTTTCTTACTTCCACTTGTACAGTTTTTAGATTTCTCTTCACTGCATCATAGAGTGGTCTTCCTGGGACTACACACTATCAAAATTATGGGTTCACTTTGAGCACACACATCATCACCTCAAGTGGGCTGTAATTGCTGGATATACTGCGGAATTATATTTGCAAAAATCCTTCATTACATTCAGCTTATCCTCTCTCTCATGACTATCCTTAAAAACCCAAAATTTAAAGAGGTTCTGGATGTTACTCTTGCAAAGCCAATTAATATATCAAAGAGTGCTATTAAGACCCTGGGTGGTGGATTTTTTAACTGTGTTCAATATTGCATCCATTGTATCACTTTATATTCACAAGTAGAGTGACCTAAATTTACATGACAAATTTCATAAGTTATATTTCCCAGAGATGCCTGTAAAGTGAGCCCCTTCTCTTACATATTCATATCTACTAAATTATCCCCAGAAGGAACTGCCTGCTCCTTTATTTTGTGACAAATTGAGAAAGATATTTAAATTCACTGTTAAGTCTTTTTTGGGGCATTTATTCTAGAATAGTATCAGAATATTTACATGTTTGTAACCCACTCCTAAGAATTTAAAGCGTTTATACAGAGTGGGTCAGATATGTGTTGGAGGAGTTGCTAAGGCACAGGCATACTTTACCATATCTAGTAGTCGTGCCCCAAAATCCATTTTTGGTCAACAATATTACCTCATCTTAAAGGGACACTGAACCCAAATTTTTTTTCTTTCATGATTCAGATAGAGCATGCGATTTTAAGCAACTTTCTAATTTACTCCTATTATTAAATTGTCTTCATTCTCTTGGTATCTTTATTTGAAAAGCAAGAATGTAAGTTTAGATGCCAGATCATTTTTTTGTGAACAATCTGGGTTGTTCTTGCTGATTGGTGGATAAATTCACCCACTAATAAACACGTGCTGTCCAGGTCTGAACCAAAAATTGTCTGGCTCCTTAGCTTAGATGCCTTATTTTTCAAATAAAGATAGTAAGAGAACAAAGAAAAATTGATAATAGAAGTAAATTAGAAAGTTGCTTAATTGCATGCTCTATCATGAAAGAACAAAATTGGGTTCAGTATCCCTTTAAAAACTATTGAGTCTCACTCCCTTGGACCCAGGCCTTAAATACAAATTGCACAATAAGTTCTGCAAGTTAAATGTAAACAGTACTAAACAACTGATTCTGAGGTTCTTGGGGAAAAAAGAAACTTCTACAATTCAGGACTAGTATACCAAAGTGGTTCTGGCTTTAACTTTTGAAAGATATTGTTACTAAATGAAAGACCAATTGGACTCCCACCACCCTTTCCTGCACATTTAAAGCCATTTCTGCCGGACCTAGATTCAAGATTATCCGTGAGAGCTGCATGTTATTAAGTTCTCTATATAAAGGGGAATAAGACCTAATATCTCTTATTGCACAATAGGATAGTAGACAACATGTTTTAATACCAATAATCTGTCTTGGTAGTTTCCTCTTTTATGACCTTAAAGGGACACTAAACCCAATTTTTTTCTTTAATGATTCAGATAGAACATGCTAGGTAGAACATTTTCTTTGTTCTCTTGTTATCTTTATTTAAAAAGCAGGGATTTAAAGCTTAGGAGCCAGCCCATTTTAGGTTCAGCACCTTGGATAACGCTTGCTTATTGATGGCGACATTTAGCAAACCAAAAAGCAAGCATAACTTAGGTTCTGAACCAAAAATAGTCCGGCTATTAAGCTTTACATTCTTGCTTTTTAAAATAAAGATAGCAAGAGAACAAAGACAAATTAATAATGGGAGTAAATTAGAAAGTTGCTTAAAATTGCTGCTCTGTCTGAATCATTAAATAAAACATTTGGGTTTGGTGTCCCATTAAGCATTAAAATACAAGAAAATAAGAATATAAGATATAAATATATAAGAAAATAATGATGTATTCATTTTTTATGTAAATGTCCTAAGAAAATTGCACTTTTTATATCTTTGAAGGCTGGAACTTCTGCTGTGAAACTGTTAGAGCGAGAAGTTAATATTCTAAAAATCGTTAATCATGATCACATAATCCATCTAGAAGAAGTGTTTGAAACACCCAAGGTAAGTAGAGAAATATAGAAACATATAAAAGGCCCATCAAGTCTACCCCTGGCCAGAAACAGAATTCAGGGATATGATTGTTTGTGTTAAATGGGTCACCTTTTTAGTAGGATTAATTTAAGCTCAGCTGGAGCTTTTTGTAAGTATATTAGATTTGTATAGGTTGAACTCAATGCACTTCTGTCTTTTTTTAACCTCATCTATTATGTTACTGTTTTCTTAAAGGGACAGTATACTGTAAACATGTTTCTTTTACAAGATATACCGAGTCCACGGGTTTCATCCTTTACTTGTGGGATATATTCCTACTGCTAACAGGAAGTGACAAAGAGCACCACAGCAGAGCTGCTATATAGCTCCTCCCCTAACTCCTCCCCCAGTCATTCTCTTTGCCTATGCTAGCAGTAGGAAGGGTAAAGTTTATTTATAAGCGACCAAGGATTTCCGTCAAACATCTTCCCTGTTTGTTGTTTATTCTGGGAAGCGTAGGGGTCAAAAAGCTACGGCTACCTCTCTCTCTTTTTGGCTGAGAAGCATCATCCGCTTGGCATATGAGACTGCTGGACAGCAGCCCCCTGGAAGGATTACGGCTCATTCCACTAGAGCTGTGGCTTCCACTTGGGCTTTTAAGAACGATGCTTCTGTTGAACAGATTTGTAAGGCTGCGACTTGGTCCTCTCTTCATACTTTTTCCAAATTTTCCAAATTTGATACTTTCTTTCATGTAATTAGCAAGAATCCATGAGCTAGTGACGTATGGGATATACATTCCTACCAGGAGGGGCAAAGTTTCCCAAACCTTAAAATGCCTATAAATACACCCCTCACCACACCCACAATTCAGTTTTACAAACTTTGCCTCCCATGGAGGTGGTGAAGTAAGTTTGTGCTAGATTCTACGTTGATATGCGCTTCGCAGCAGGCTGGAGCCCGGTTGTCCTCTCAGAGTGCAGTGAATGTCAGAGGGATGTGAAGAGAGTATTGCCTATTTGAATTCAATGGTCTCCTTCTACGGGATCTATTTCATAGGTTCTCTGTTATCGGTCGTAGAGATTCATCTCTTACCTCCCTTTTCAGATCGACGATATACTCTTATATACCATTACCTCTACTGATTCTCGTTTCAGTACTGGTTTGGCTATCTACTATATGTAGATGAGTGTCTTAGGGTAAGTAAGTCTTATTTTATTATGGCACTCTAAGCTATGGTTGGGCACTTTCTATGTAAAGTTCTAAATATATGTCTTTAAACTTATATTTGCCATGATTCAGGATAATCAGTATTCCTTTAAAATTCAGACTGTCAGTTTCATTATTTGGGATAATGCATTTTAATTCAATTTATTTTTCTTTACCTTGGAAATTTTCAATTGATCATTTTTCCCTGTGTGCTGTTAGGCTCGCGGGGGCAGAAAATGTTTCTTTTTATTGCGTCATTCTTGGCGCAGACTTTTTTGGCGCAAAAAATTCGTAATTTCCGGCGCCGTAGTTGACGCGGGAAGTTGTATTCTGTTAATACGTCATTTTTGACGCATGTGTATTCAGACATTTTTTTTGCGCCAAAAAATGTGGGCGTCGGTTCTGGCGTCAGAGGATGTGGCGTCATACTTGGCGCCAAATATATGGGCGTTGTATTTAGCGCCAATAATGTGGGCGTCATATTTGGCGCCAAAAAATGTGGGCGTATTTTTTGTTTCACTTTTTTTCCTCACATTATTTAAACCTCACTTTTTTTATTGCTTCTGGTTTCTAGAAGCTTATTATTTTGCATTCTTTTCCCATTCCTGAAACTGTCATTTAAGGAATTTGATAATTTTGCTTTAAATATTGTTTTTTTCTATTGCATATTGCAAGATTTCACTGTTCCTGTTTCAAAACAATCTAAGAGGATTCCTGTTGACTGAGTTCAGTCCTACCAAAGCTAAGTTCGTTTATTTTAAATATTATGAATGTTTATCTTTAGCTATGGTTTGTAATAAGTTATCATGATAAACTTTTACATGCAGAATCCATTAGTATTTATGCTTTATATATTGCCATTCTTTTTACATCTTATGTACAAGAAATATTTAGAAGATTTATAAGAAATATTTTTCTGATTCTATTTTAAAGGCTTTGTCTGACATCGTGCCTTCTAATAAAAATTTTTTTTAGGTCTTTTTCAAACTTCTTTTTTAATTATTGAAGTTTCAAATGACCAACAACATACTGATTTATCCTTCTCTGATGATGTTTTTTCTCATTCAGAATTTTCTTCATCAGATATTGACACTAACAAATCTACTTTTTTATTCTATTTTTTTATTAAAGTACATTTGTTTTTGTTGAAAAGGTGTTGATTATTTTGGATATTAAGGTAACTAGTTATTTTTCAAGACTAGCTAACACTATTTCTGCTTATTTATTCTTCTGTGTTTTCAGAGGTTTTTTTCCAATTCCTCATACTAGGGAATGGAATAGGCTGAGAATTTTCTTTTATTACTTCTTCAAAGGTTTTAAACTATATTCTTTGCCGGCAGTTAAATTCAATTTGGAGGGTTCTCCAATTTATTGGGGCTATCTCTACTCCTACTAATTATGCTATTGTTTCTATAGCAAAATAGTATTTATTTTCCTTTAGATGGTTGTATCTTATTTATGGAAAATTTATTTAGTTTCAGGTACTTTTCTTGGACCTGTGATTTATTTGCAATTGCTTCATTTTTTCTGTTTACTTTAAGATCAAGTATCAGATTATGATTTATTTTAGCATTGTTAAAGGGACAAAATTTGCTAGACTAGGTGCTGTTGCATTTGTCTTGTTGTTTTGCATTTATTGATTATGCAAGTCCACTGTATTGACTGGTCCTTTAACTGGACTATCATGCTAATAATTTCATTTGTGTCTTCATTTTATTGAATATTTTCGCAAATGAGGTTTAATCTATGTCTTTAGCTGTTTTAGCTAGAAGAATTTTGTGATTTCTAAAAATCCATATTTCTTTTGTTCTAAGATAATCAATTATTTGTTTTATAATTGGATTCAATTCTTAACTGTTACTCTGGGCTTCAAGATTGAGTTCTAAGACTAAAACTTTAAGCTTATACTAGTTTGGTTGTTCTTATTAAGGAACAAATTCCTGAATTCTTTCCCAAGTAACATGTTTTTAATTGGAAATTTTTCAGTTCGAAATCAGTTCCCTAAAAATTGCGATGTACGTGCCGTATTCCAGCTTGGCTGGCAAGGGGCAGGTTAAGACTTTTTTGAAATTTATTTGGTTCTATTCGGTCCAAATTTCTTTGATTTTATTCCAGTAAGGCTAACACTTTAAGTGTGTTTCGGTCCTATATATTTTGGGTACTGTTGAAGCTTGGCTGATCACCCGTGGGGTTCAAGCGCTGCTCAGACCTGGAATCTTCTGGGGTATTTCTTCCAGTTCCATTTTTAGGAACTGGGTTTTGGAGTTTTATTCAATCTATTCTGCCTTTTTTTGGTCAGTGATAGCATTATTTGTTTTCATTAGATACAATAAATGCATATTTTCATTTTTCTGTTTTCATTCAGATTATTTTCTGAGGATGCGGAATCTCATATGATTCACTTTGTTCTTCCAGGACATAGTTAGAGGATCTTTTTATCAAAAGCTCTTGATTCCTCACACAAGGGTCACCTTTTTTAGGTTTCCAGATAGTTTGTGTCACTGTCTTTGTCTCTATCAGACAAGGGACAATTTTATTGTGTTCCGTCTGTCGGTGCCTTTAGTCTCTATTATTTCCTTCAGTTGCTATATATGTATAGACGTTTTAGGTCTTATGGCCACAGCAATGGATTCAATTCCCTTTGCTCATTTTCAATAGAAAGAACCTTTCCAGTCTTTTATGCTGAATTATGGTGCAGAGATTCTAGGATTTCGCATTTTAAATCTTCGAATCCTAATATTTATCTCTCTTGATTTGGTGGTTAAGATCACCATCATTTAGTTCTACAGGTCTCTTCGTTTCTTTCAACCTGGACCATGATCTCTACAGATATGAGTCTTTTTGGTTGGGAGGCTGTCTGAGGATCTCTGTCAGCACAAGGGGTTTGGAAATCTCAGGAGGCGAGATTACCATTTGATATTTTAGAACTCCGTGCTTTCTCAGAGTTTTTCAGTTAGTTTCTTTTTGAAGAAGAGACGTTTATTGTTTTTCAGATAATATCACAACTATGGAGTATGTCAATCATCAGGGTAGGACTATCAGTCCTTAGGCTGTGACAGAAGTGTCTCGGATATTAGCTTGGGCTAAATCCAGCTCCTATCTAAATTCTGTGGTTTTTTTCCCAGGTATAGATATTTGGGAAGCGGATTATCTCTGTTAATCAAGCTTTACTTCCGGGAGAATGGTCTCTCTTACCCAGATATGTTTTTCAATTTTTCAGATGTGAGCATTTCTAGAAATAGATCTGTTGGCATCTCATCTGAATAAAGAACTTCCCAGGGGCCTATTCAGGTCCGGGGATCTTCAGGCGGAAGTAGTGTATGCATTGACATTTCTTTGGAATTATCTTTTTGCCTATTTTTTTCCGCCTCTAGTTCTTCTTCCAAAGTGATTTCCAAAATTCTTATGGAGTATTTGTTGTTATGCTGGTGCCTCCAGCATGGCCTCTCAGGTTTTGGTATGCGGATCTCATTCGGATGGCCAGTTGCCAACCTTGGACACTTCCGTTTAAACCAGACCTTCTTTCTCAAGGCCCATTTTTTTCCATCAGGATCTCAAATCATTAAATTTGAAGGGATGGAGATTGAACGCTTGGTTTTTAGTCATAGAGGTTTTTCTGACTCATTGATTAATACTATGTTTTCAGGCTCGTAAATCTGTCTCTAGAAAGATTTATTATTGAGTCTGGAAGACCTACTTTTCTTGGCATTCTTTTAAAATTCATAGAATTTTATTATTTTTTCAGGTTGGTTTGGATAAGGTTTTGTCTTCAGTTCTTTGTTAAGACAAATCTCTACTCTTTCTGTTCTTTTTTCACAGAAAGATTGCTATTCATCCTGATATTCATTGTTTTGTACAGGCTTTGGGCCGTATCAAGCCTGTCATTCATTCAATCTCTCCTCTTTGGAGTCTCAATTTGGTGCTGAGGGCTTTACAGGCTCCTCCGTTTGAAACTATGTATTTTCTGAACATTAAATTACTTTCTTGGAAAAGTATTGTTACTTTTGGTTATTTGTTCTGCTAGAAGAGTTTTTGAGTTATCTGCTCTTTTTTGTGAATATCTTTTTCTGATTTTTCATCAGGATAAGGCAGTGTTACTTCCTGATATTCATCATTTTGTTCAGGTTTTGATTCATATCAAACCTGTCATTAAGCCAATTTCTCCTCCTTGGAGTCTTAATTGGGTTCTGAAGGTTTTTCAGGCTCTTCTATTTGAGCATATGCTTGCTCTGGACATTAATTACTTTCATGGAAAGTATTGTTCTTTTTGGACATCTCTTCAGCTAGAACAGTTTTTGAATTATCTGTTCTTTCATGTGAATCTCTTTTTTCTGATTTTTTTCATCAGGATAAGGTGGTTTTTGCTGTCCTCATTTCAATTCTTACCTAAAGTTGTAAATTCTAACAAACATTAGGGAGGAATTATTGTTTTCCTAAGACTTCTTTGGTGAGATTCTTACTTTCTTTGGATATGCTAAGAGTTTTTGAAATTCTATGTTGAAGCTATTCAGATTTCAGATAGACTTCTAGTCTATTTTTTATCTTTTCTGGTTTTAGGAAGGTCAAAAGCTTCTGCCATTTATTTGGCATCTTGCTTAAACTTTTGATTCATCATGCTTATTTGGAGTCGGGTGGATTCCCGCCTCGGAGGATTACGGCTCATTCTACTAGGTAAGTTTCTACTTCCTGGGCTTTTTAAGAATGAAGCTTCTGTTGATCAGATTTGCAAAGCAATGACTTGGTCTTCTTTGCATACTTTTTCTATGTTTTACCATTTTGATGTTTTCTCTTCTTTAGAAGCAGTTTTGGTAGAATGGTACTTCACGCAGCTGTCTCAGTTTGATTCTTTTGCTTATAATTTCAGTTTTTTTCATTATAAAAATTGAAACTTTTTTTGATTTGGGTAGTGGATTAATTTTTCAGCGGAATTGGCTGTCTTTATTTTATCCCTCCCTCTCTAGTGACTCTTGCGTGGAACTTCCACATCTTGGGTATTTATTATCTCATACGTCACTAGCTCATGGACTCTTGCTAATTACATGAAAGAAAACATAATTTATGTAAGAACTTACCTGATAAATTCATTTCTTTCATATTAGCAAGAGTCCATGAGGCCCACCCTTTTTTGTGGTGGTTATGATTTTTTTGTATAAAGCACAATTATTCCAATTCCTTATTTTTTTTATGCTTTCGCTCCTTTCTTATCACCCCACTTCTTGGCTATTCGTTAAACTGAATTGTGGGTGTGGTGAGGGGTGTATTTATAGGCATTTTAACGTTTGGGAAACTTTGCCCCTCCTGGTAGGAATGTATATCCCATACGTCACTAGCTCATGGACTCTTGCTAATATGAAAGAAATGAATTTATCAGGTAAGTTCTTACATAAATTATGTTTTTGCTTCTTCTGAGGCTATTTTTGGGAGAAAGGTGCTTCAAGCAGTGGTGCCTTCCATTTAGGTTCCTGTCTTGCCCCTCCCTTTTATCCGTGTCCTAAAGCTTTGGTATTGGTATCCCACAAGTAAAGGATGAAACCCGTGGACTCGGTATATCTTGTAAAAGAAAAGGAAATTTATGCTTACCTGATAAATTAATTTCTTTTACGATATACCGAGTCCACGGCCCACCCTGTCATTTTGGGACAGGATTTATTTTTTATAAACTTCAGTCACCTCTGCACCTTGTTAGTTCTTTCCCTTTCTCTTCCTATACCTTCGGTCGAATGACTGAGGGGAGGAGTTAGGGGAGGAGCTATATAGCAGCTCTGCTGTGGTGCTCTTTGCCACTTCCTGTTAGCAGGAGGAATATATCCCACAAGTAAAGGATGAAACCCGTGGACTCGGTATATCGTAAAAGAAATTAATTTATCAGGTAAACATAAATTTCCTTTTTTCCCTTAAAGGGAGATTCTAGGCCAAAACAAACTTTCATGATTCAGATAGAGCATGTAATTTTAAACAATTTTCCAATTTACTTTTATTACTAATTTTGCTTTGTTCCTTTGGTATTCTTAGTTGAAAGCTTAACCTAGGAGGTTCATATGCAATTTTTTTTCAGAATGCATTTTAACAGTTTTTCACCACTAGAGGGTGTTAGTTCACGTATTTCATATAGATAACACTGTGCTCGTGCACGTGAAGTTATCTGGGAGCAGGCACCGATTGGCTAGACTGCAAGTCTGTCAAAAGAACTGAAATAAAGGGACAGTTTGCAGAGGCTTAGATACAAGATAATCACAGAGGTTAAAAGTATATAATTATAACTGTGCTGGGTATGCAAAACTGGGGAATGGTTAATAAAGGGATTATCTGTCTTTTAAAACAATAAAAATTTTGGTGTAGACTGTCCCTTTAATGTATTTCCAATGACTTGTTATACCAGCTGCTGGGTATAAAATGTATGAGAAATTACTTTTTCAGGTTTATTTGTGTATATGAAATAGCTGGTTTTGTGCTTTGAAACTACAGCCTATTACAATGGGTTGAACTTACAGGTAAAATCAGATCTCATTATGTTATCACTTTGTGTACACACACTTGCTTCCTTATCATATATCTGTCTGTAAACCTTACTACTTAGAGAGAACACTGGAAAATTATCATTTTGTTAGTTATCTCTTCTACCCCCCCCCACTGGGAGTGTATTTCTTCTGCTGGCTCTGTTTACATAGCTTGTCAATAGTCGAGACATAAAACCAGAAACTTCCAGTATAGGTGGGGATACCACAGGCTAGATTGGCTATTTCAAATGCCATAATAAGGGTAAATGAGCTACCTGTAATCAATTTAATACACTACAGCAGGTAAAATGGATCATTAAGATTTTAATAAGATGTCAAGATGTCCGTTTAAGAAAACCTTCTGCATGTCCCAGGCATTGTTAAACTCTTTTACAGTCTCTGTTTATAGAAACATAAGTCTCTGTACTTTGTGCATTTGGCCAACATATTTGTTACAGACCTCTGGTATCAATAGCTACAGAGGGGAAGGAATCTGATTACAGAATGGGTATGGTGCTCTGAGCATGAGGTTGTACTATATTGTAAAACTTCTTGTAGTGCTTTCAAATATTACCCCAATACAACCATTATTATTATGTAATTTACTGGAGCCTTCGTGTTTGTTTGAAAGTTTGGCTTGGAGAGCAACAAACATGCAAATGCTAAAGAACCCCAGAGCAAATATCAAAAAATACCAAGTGAGAAGAAACTAACACAACATCTACAATGAATTAACTCAAAGGGACACTCAAGTCAAAACTAAACTGTCATGATTCAGATAGAGCAGCAATTTAAACAACTTACAATTTAAAATGTGCACAGTCTTTTTATATTGACAATTTCTGAATCACCAGCTCCTACTGAGCATGTGCAGGAATCACAGAATATACGTACATGCATTTGTGATTGGCTGATGGCTGTCACATGGTACGTGTATGCATTTGTGATTGGCTGATGGCTGTCACATGGTACGTGTATGCATCTGTGATTGGCTGAGGGCTGTCACATGGTATGTGTATGCATTTGTGATTGGCTGATGACTGTCACATGATGCAGTTAGACATAACCGAAATATGTCAGAAAAAAATCTACTTATTTGAAGTTCAGACTAATTGCTAGTACATTGTCTTGTTATCATGTATTTATGGTTTATGCAAATTACTGTATTTACTGGTCCTTTAAACACATCTTTTCTCTTCTAAATTTAATCCACAGTTCTGATTTATTTGCTGAATTGAACTGATTGTTAAAAATAAATGTGGTATGGGCAATAGTCAGTACTCTGTAACACCACCTTCAGCAGAAATAACGGCCTCCAAGCGCTTTTTGTCGCCAGATAACAATCTTTCTATTCTTGATATACTTCCCAACTCTTCCTTACAAAATAAGTCTAGTTCAAAACTATTGTTAGATTTCTTGCATACCCTGCATGTTATAGATCTATATTTGCACTAACATTCAAGCCTAGTGCCTAATTAACTGATTGAGAATTACCTTCCAGGATTTGTTCATATTCAGTAGAATCCATTCTTCCCTCTTTCTTTATAATATTTCCTGTGCCACTGGCCAAATAACCCCAAAGCGTAATAGATTCGCCCCCTGCTTAACAGTTGGCCAGGTATTCTATTCTTAAAGGGATACTAAACCCAATTTTTTTTATTTCATGATTCAGATAGAGCATGTGATTTTAAGCAACTTTCTTATTTACTCCTATTATATTTTTTCTTCATTCTCTTGCTATCTTTATTTGAAAAGCAGGAATGCAAGTTTAGGAGCCGGCCAATTTTTGGTTCAGCACCTGGGTAGTGCTTGCTGATTGGTGGCTAACTGTAGCCACCAATCAGCAAGCACTACCCACGATAATGTAAAAATAAACCCTACATTTAGATTGAAATATTTTTTCTCTTGAACATTCTTCACAATACACAGTTTGTTCTAATGGAAAGTACAATCTATAAGTTGCAGGTAAATGACATCCATTTCACAGTCTTTGTTAATTTACCGCTTATTACATATTAACAATTTTCTTTAACAGATCTACACTGTGTATTACAAACTAAGGCTCCAATAAGAGCAAAAATCCATTCTTAAAGTGTTCCAAATATAAAAATATATGACAATCAACATATATAACCAATATAACCAATATGCCAGTTCACTGCACGTCTCACTCTAGTAGTTTATCAATAAACATTTCTTAATAAATCTTCATACATTAGATACCTACAGAGCTCATTTTCTTATCTCGTCTGCCTGTATCTGTACGTAAGCTACCGTCTCCCTTCATCCTGCACGTCAACCTGTCCTATAAATATCTTTCATTTAGGATCCAGTAAAACCAGACTTTATTGAAAGATTCCACCGTATCCTGTATGTAAGCAGCTGTCTCACACATACCGAACATATTCCTAATCCTCCTGAGCACCTCCATCCTCTCTGGTACACCCAGTTTCCAATATTTTGCTATAAATATACGGGTCACTGTACATACAATTCTAATAAATTGGTTTATAGGTGTGTTGAATCTTGGATCACCATCATTCAGCAAAGCCTGCATAGGCGTCAATATTACTTGTTCCTCTAATATGGTGGTTAACATTCTAGAAAGGTCGAACCACACCTTCTGCACCCCAGGACATTCCCACCACATATGAAAATATGTACCCAACTGTGTACAGCCTCTATAACATTGTCTGGTACCTTTCTTGATCATGTGTGCTGTTTTTAAAGGGGTTAAGTACCAACGGAATTTTGTCTTAATGTTATTCTCCCTCAAATCCGCTCCCAGCAGGCCCTTAGCGGAGTTTAGGAAAATTTGTATCCAAGTCGTCAGGTCAAGTGTTTTACCTAAGTCTGCTTCCCATTGGAGGATGGCAGGAGACTTTGATATTGTGTGTGTTTCCTGTATATATAAATATAAGTGTGACACTGCTCTTTTTTGTCTATGTGCTGCACTGCACAGCTTTTCAAAGATGGTTTTGGCCTTAACCTCAATCCCATTCCTAAAATATGAAGTAACAGCTGAGGCTATCTGTAAATATAAAAACCATGGCAGACGTATGGGCCCGAGTTTCTCTTGTAATTGGTTGTAAGTCATAATCTTCCTATTGTCTAGAAAGTCTGCTATTCAGTACAAGTCTTTACGTGCCCATTTATCTATCAACCATTTTGATTCACCTGACATTATATATTTTAGAGGTTTTATTATAGAATTGACAGGCAAAAATAAGCCATCTCTGTTAGTTGTTTCCAGCTGCTTGGCAGCTGTCTTAGTAATCGGGTTTTGATAGCCCCCAAATCTTTACTAAGTGTCTCTACCCCATATTACATCCCCCGGGCAGTCATAGCCCCCAACTGAGGCCATAATACATCCTCTTGTTTTCTCCCTAGGAGAGAGCTTTGGGCTAGTCTAGCTGCTGAATAATTGTCCATCAAGTTAGGAAGTCCTACCCCTCCTAGCTGCCTATGGTCTAGTAAGTGTATCCTGAGGTATCCTCGCGTGTCTAGACCCTCTAAGATATCTATGTAGGTCTGCCTTGTGGGCTTTCAAGTCATATTTATCTATTTTTACAGGTAGGGCGCAAAATAAATATAGGAGTGTCGGGAGTATATTCATCTTAATCGATGAGAGTCTCCCATACCAGGAGAAGTTATACTTCTTCCACTTCTGCATGTCATATCTTATTGATTTAAACATAGGTATGTAGTTAGCTTTATATAGTTGGGTAGATTGTATCGTTAATCTGATCCCCAAATACTTTATGTCCATCTTTCGCCCACTTAAAGTCGAAGTTTGTTTCTATCAGTTTAATAGTTTGTTTTGGTAAGCCCAAGGAAAGTGCTTCACATTTGTCTAGGGTAAACCCTACATTTAAAGGGACAGGGAACCCCAATATTTTATTTTGGGATTCGGATAGATCATACAATTTAGTCAACTTTCCAATTTTCTTCTATCAAATTTGCTTCATTCTCTTGTTATCCTTTGCTGAAGGAATATTGGCAGCTAGCTGAACGCATCTGGTTAGCCAATCGCAAGAGACAAATAAGTGCAGGCACCAATTAGCAACTAGCTCCTATTAGTGTATGATATGTGTGTACTCTTCTTCAACAAAGGATATCAAGAGAACAAAGCACATTTGAAAATAGAAGTGAATTTAAAAGTGTCTTAAATTGACATGCTTTATATGATTCTTGCAAGTTTATTTTTGACTTTCATATTCCTTTAGTGTCCCTTTAATTTGGTTCATATTGTCTTACAATGTAGGCTGGGAAATTAGATACAAGTTGAATTTGACGTCCTTGTTAGAATTAATATGTATTGATATTTAAGGTATCATTTCTTTGTTTTTTATCTTCAGAGAGTTTATCTTGTGATGGAGTTATGTGAGCAAGGTGAACTAAAGGGAGTTCTGCACAGGAAAAAGCGTTTCTCAGAAACAGAAACAAGGCACATCATTCGCAGTCTCGGCTCTGCTGTTGCGTATCTTCACAAAAAAGGTAAATAAGTAAATCTCTAGATAAAACAAATCTATATCTTCTCAAGACATATTCAGTGCAATATTCCAGAAATTCTATAAAGAGGCTTAACACATCAAAATGCATTTTATATATATTATGTTTTTAACATTGCAACTAGATTACATTTGGTTTATGGTTTGTCCTATCTTTATTGCTAATAATAACACAAGTACAAGTCAGGCTTTATTTTGTAAAAGGATATCAAACGGTTAAAGGGACAGTCTACTCCAGAATTGTTATTGTTTTAAAAAGATAGATAATCCCTTTATTACCCATTCCCCAGTTTTGTATAACCAACACTGTTATATTAATACACGTTTTACCTCTGTAATTACCTTGTATCTAAGCCTCTGCAGACTGCCCCCTTATTTCAGTTCTTTTAACAGACTTGCATTTAGTCAATCAGTGCCCTCCTACTTGTAAATCCAAGGGTGTGGTCACAATGTTATCTGCATGGCACACATGAACTTATGCCCTCTAGCCGTGAAAAACTGCCAAATGCATTGAAATAATCGGCGGCCTTCAAGGTTTTAGAAATTAGCACATGAGCCTACCTAGGTTTAGCTTTCAACAAAGAATACTAAGAGAACAAAGCAAATTTGATGATAAAAGTGAATTGGAACATTGTTTAAAATTGCATTCCCTATCTGAATCATGAAAGTTTAATTTTGACTAGACTGTCCCTTTAAGACATGCAAGACATAATGATGTATTTAAAGCAAAGATTAGCCTTAAAATAAAGACTAGTGACCCTTTACTGCTATGTATTAACCCCCAGCAAATGCTTAAACACATAGTAGAAGTACAGCTTGGGAACCATGGATCCCTGTGGTCCTGAGTAGAAACTGTCACTGATCCAATCAGCACAACTTAGTGGCAGATTCCACTCGGGACCAGCAGTGCTTTGCGCATGATGAGCGGTACTTGCACTATGTGTTTAAGTCCTTTACAGGGCTCGAACACATAGCATTAAAGGGGTTGATAGACTTCAAATGATATGTTCTAACACATTTCTATCTAACTAAATTTAAAGTTTTAGTTTCTATAAAGTTCTTTAGTATATAAAGCACAATTAGGGATAGACATTGTACAAATCCTGTTAGATCATTTATTTCATCTTATTTTCCACACTGTTTTTATGACCTGTTTTATATATGTCCCTAATTGTCCTCAGCAGTAGAAATAAATCAAAAACTTAAAGGGACGGTAGTGTCAATCTTAAACTTTCATGATTCAGATAGAGCTTGCAATTTTTACTTCTGTTATCTAACTTGCTTTGTTCTCTTGATAATCATTATTGAAAAGCATATCTAAATAGGCTCAGGAGAAGTATTTCTGGGAGCTATCTGCTGATTCGTGGTTACACCTACATACCTTTTGTCATTGTCTTACCTCGTGTTCAGCTAGCTCCCAGTAGTGCATTGCTGCTCCTTCAACGAAGGATTCCAAGAAAATTAAGCAAATTTGATAATAGAAGTTAACTGAAAACTTGTAAATAAATTGTAATCAATTCTATGTCCTATCTTAGACCCTTTAAAGCAGGAATGGGGAACCTTGGCCCTCCAGATGTTTCAGAACTACAGTTCTGAAACATCAGGAGGGCCAAGGTTCCCCATCAACCCACATTTTAATCTCTAAAATATAATTGAAGGGGAAGTGTGTGCTAAACGTATTCTTTTTGCTTGTCTGTAAACTACCGATCAGTTATAGCTACATTGTGTTGTCCAACAATGCTTCAGATTACAAGTGGAGCGCTAATCATAGCGCAGGGTGCAATATCAGTATCGCTGGACTGCGTGAAGATAAGCACGCAAATTTATATTGCAAGTCCATGGTAAAACATAGCTTTAGCTCGCTTTTTTCTATCAATGGATATTGCAACTGTACTTAACATCGCTTATATTACAAGTTGAAAGTTATGTGTTGCGCTCGAGTGCAACCCAAAATAGCGCTACAAGATTTAGTGCGACTTGAGACCTGAAGTAAAGTGTTAGGGTTAGAACAAAAGTTTAACAAAACACACGTAAAACATATTAAAATAAAGCATTACACTTATATATACACATATTTAATAGAAAATATAAGTTTAATATTGATTTTTTTTTTTTAAAAGGGTTAAAAATGTATATAGAATATGCCAAGGTGTTTGAATGGGAAGGGTTCAAAATGTGTGTGTGTATATATATATATATATATATATATATATATACATATACTGTATATATATATATATATATATATATATATATATATATATATATATATATATATATATATATATAAAATCACTTTTGAGCTCTTTGTCATTTTCCCTATGGGCATTACACCCATGTTTGTCTGGGGTAACTGCCTGAGTCCCTGAAAGCTTTGTAGCTGTCTGTGAGTGCTGATGAGCACCAGGGCTGCGAGTTTTGTAGGGTTATAGCATGTGTATCCAGTCCAGTGCATTTTCATGTTCTGTATGTGTTTAGGGAAATTACACAGATCCTATGCCACCCTAGTTTCTATTTCAATGTGTTTGGTTGAAGGGATGCAATGTGTGGCTTTAGGTTAGGGACCCAGGGAGGAAGAGACCATGTGGCCAAATATTGTAACTAACTCTTCCACTTTGCTTTTAATCTAGCTGTGTGCTTGCAAGAGAGTGCCAGACTTTATATGTGTTGTGTTAAAAGCTTTGTTTTGTAAGTTTCCCTTAGTGACCCAGAGATGTGAGTTTGTAGAATGTGTACCCAGTCTAGATTAAGAGTGCAGTAAATTTCTGTGTTTTTTCCACATATAGTTATATAACTATATATAAATATTTTTTTTACAAAAAAATAATAATAAATAATATATATTTCTCTTGTTAAGTGTATCCAGTCCACGGATCATCCATTACTTGTGGGATATTCTCCTTCCCAACAGGAAGTTGCAAGAGGATCACCCACAGCAGAGCTGCTATATAGCTCCTCCCCTCACTGCCATACCCAGTCATTCTCTTGCAACTCTCAACAAAGATGGACGTAGTAAGAGGAGAGTGGTGTATTATAGTTAGTTTTTTAACTTCAATCAAAAGTTTGTTATTTTTAAATGGTACCGGAGTGTACTGTTTCATCTCAGGCAGCATTAGAAGAAGAATCTGCCTGTGATTTCTATGATCTTAGCAGAAGTAACTAAGATCCATTGCTGTTCTCACATATTCTGAGGAGTGAGGTAACTTCAGAGAGGGAATGGCGTGCAGGTTTTCCTGCAATAAGGTATGTGCAGTTAATATTTTTCTAGGGATGGAATTTGCTAGAAAATGCTGCTGATACCGGATTAATGTAAGTAAAGCCTTAAATGGAGTGATAGCGACTGGTATCAGGCTTATTAATAGAGATACATACTCTTATAAAAGTGTAATATAAAACGTTTGCTGGCATGTTTAATCGTTTTTATATATGTTTGGTGACAAAACTTATTGGGGCCTAGTTTTTTTCCACATGGCTGGTTTGATTTTTGCCTAGAAACAGTTCCTGAGGCTTTCCACTGTTGCAATATGAGTGGGAAGGGCCTATTTTAGTGCTTTTCTGTGCAGCTAAAAATACTGACAGAGACATTCAGCTTCTTCCTGCATGATCCAGGACATCTCTGAAGGGCTCAAAAGGCTTCAAAGTCGTGTTTGAGGAAGGTAAAAAGCCACAGTAGACTGTGGCAGTTGTGACTGTGTTTAAAAAACGTTTTTGTCATTTATTATTCTGTTTTTGTTATTAAGGGGGTTAATCATCCATTTGCAAGTGGGTGCAATGCTCTGCTGACTTGTTACATACACTGTAAAAGTTTTGTTAGTGTAACTGCCTTTTTTCACTGTTATTTCAAATTTTGTCAAAATTTGTTTCTCTTAAAGGCACAGTAACGTTTTTTTATATTGCTTGTTAACTTGCTTTAAAGTGTTTTCCAAGCTTGCTAGTCTCATTGCTAGTCTGTACAAACATGTCTGAAACAGAGGATACTTGTTCATTATGTTTAAAAGCCATGGTGGAGCCCCATAGGAGAATGTGTACTAAATGTATTGATTTCACCTTAAACAGTAAAGATCAGTCTTTATCTATAAAAGAATTGTCACCAGAGGGGTCTGTCGAGGGGGAAGTTATGCCAACTAACTCTCCCCACGTGTCGGACCCTTCGCCTCCCGCTCAAGGGACGCACGCTAATATGGCGCCAAGTACATCAGGGACGCCCATAGCGATTACTTTGCAGGACATGGCTGCAATCATGAATAATACCCTGTCAGAGGTATTATCCAGATTGCCTGAATTGAGAGGCAAGCGCGATAGCTCTGGGGTTGGACGAGATACAGAGCGCGTAGATGCTGTAAGAGCCATGTCTGATACTGCGTCACAATATGCAGAACCTGAGGACGGAGAGCTTCAGTCTGTGGGTGACGTCTCTGAATCGGGGAGACCTGATTCAGAGATTTCTAATTTTAAATTTAAGCTTGAGAACCTCCGTGTATTGCTTGGGGAGGTATTAGCTGCTCTGAATGACTGTGACACAATTGCAGTGCCAGAGAAATTGTGTAGGCTGGATAAATACTAGGCAGTGTCGGCGAGTTCTGATGTTTTTCCAATACCTAAAAGGCTTACAGAAATTATTAGTAAGGAGTGGGATAGGCCCGGTGTGCCCTTTTCCCCACCTCCTATATTTAGAAAAATGTTTCCAATAGATGCCACTACACGGGACTTATGGCAGACTGTCCCTAAGGTGGAGGGAGCAGTTTCTACTTTAGCAAAGCGTACCACTATCCCGGTTGAGGACAGTTGTGCTTTTTCAGATCCAATGGATAAAAAAATTAGAGGGTTACCTTAAGAAAATGTTTATTCAACAAAGTTTTATTTTACAGCCCCTTGCATGCATTGCGCCTGTCACTGCTGCGGAGGCATTCTGGTTTGAGGCCCTGGAAGAGGCCATCCATACAGCTCCATTGAAGCTTAGAACTTAAGTCTTAAGCTAGCTAACTCATTTGTTTCTGATGCCATTGTTCATTTGACTAAACTAACGGCTAAGAATTCCGGATTCGCCATCCAGGCACATAGGGCGCTATGGCTCAAATCCTGGTCAGCTGACGTGACTTCAAAGTCTAAATTACTCAACATTCCTTTCAAGGGGCAGACCTTATTCGGGCCTGGTTTGAAAGAAATTATTGCTGACATTACTGGAGGTAAGGGTCATACCCTTCCTCAGGACAGGGCCAAATCAAAGGCCAAACAGTCTAATTTTCGTGCCTTTCGAAATTTCAAGGCAGGTGCAGCATCAACTTCCTCTGCTTCAAAACAAGAGGGAAATTTTGCTCAATCCAAGCAGGCCTGGAAACCTAACCAGTCCTGGAACAAGGGCAAGCAGGCCAGAAAGCCTGCTGCTGCCTCTAAGACAGCATGAAGGAGCGGCCCCCTATCCGACAACGGATCTAGTAGGGGTCAGACTCTCTCTCTTCGCCCAGGCATGGGCAAGAGATGTTCAGGATCCCTGGGCGTTGGAGATCATATCTCAGGGATATCTTCTGGACTTCAAAGCTTCTCCTCCACAAGGGAGATTTCACCTTTCAAGATTATCTGCAAACCAGATAAAGAAAGAGGCATTCCTAAGCTGCGTACAAGATCTCCTTGTAATGGGAGTGATCCATCCAGTTCCGCGGACGGAACAAGGACAGGGGTTTTATTCAAATCTGTTTGTGGTTCCCAAAAAAGAGGGAACCTTCAGACCAATTTTGGATTTAAAGATCCTAAACAAATTCCTCAGAGTTCCGTCATTCAAGATGGAAACTATTCGAACCATCTTACCCATGATCCAAGAGGGTCAGTACATGACCACAGTGGACTTAAAGGATGCCTACCTTCACATTCCGATTCACAAGAATCATCATCAGGTTTGCCTTTCTAGACAGGCATTACCAATTTGTAGCTCTTCCATTCGGGTTGGCTACAGCCCCAAGAATTTTTACAAAGGTTCTGGGCTCACTTCTGGTGGTCCTAAGACCGCGAGGCATAGCGGTGGCTCCTTACCTGGACGATATCCTGATACAGGCGTCAAGCTTTCAAATTGCCAAATCTCATACAGAGATAGTTCTGGCATTCCTATGGTCGCATGGGTGGAAAGTGAACGAAGAAAAGAGTTCTCTATCTCCTCTCACAAGGGTTTCCTTCCTAGGGACTCTAATAGATTCTGTAGAAATGAAAATTTACCTGACGGAGTCCAGGTTATCAAAACTTCTAAATGCTTGCCGTGTTCTTCACTCCATTCCGCGCCCCACGGTGGCTCAGTGCATGGAAGTAATCGGCTTAATGGTAGCGGCGATGGACATAGTGCCATTCGCGCGCCTGCATCTCAGACCGCTGCAATTATGCATGCTCAGTCAATGGAATGGGGATTACACAGATTTGTCCCCTCTACTAAATCTGGATCAGGAAACCAGAGATTCTCTTCTCTGGTGGTTATCTCGGGCCCATCTGTCCAAGGGTATGACCTTTCGCAGACCAGATTGGACAATTGTAACAACAGATGCCAGCCTTCTAGGTTGGGGTGCAGTCTGGAACTCCCTGAAGGCTCAGAGTTCATGGACTCAGGAGGAGAAACTCCTCCCAATAAATATTCTGGAGTTAAGAGCAATTTTCAATGCTCTTCTGGCTTGGCCTCAGCTAGCAACACTGAGGTTCATCAGATTTCAGTCGGACAACATCACGACTGTGGCTTACATCAACCATCAAGGGGGAACCAGGAGTTCCCTAGCGATGTCAGAAGTCTCCAAGATAATTCGCTGGGCAGAGACTCACTCTTGCCACCTGTCAGCGATCCATATCCCAGGTGTAGAGGACTGTGAGGCGGATTTTCTAAGTCGTCAGACTTTTCATCCGGGGGAATGGGAACTCCATCCGGAGGTGTTTGCTCAATTGGTTCTCCATTGGGGCAAACCAGAATTGGATCTCATGGCGTCTCGCCAGAACGCCAAGCTTCCTTGTTACGGATCCAGGTCCAGGGACCCAGAAGCGGCACTGATAGATGCTCTAGCAGCGCCTTGGTTCTTCAACCTGGCTTATGTGTTTCCACCGTTTCCTCTGCTCCCTCGTCTGATTGCCAAAATCAAACAGGAAAGAGCATCAGTGATATTGATAGCGCCTGCGTGGCCACGCAGGACCTGGTATGCAGACCTAGTGGACATGTCATCCTTTCCACCATGGACTCTGCCTCTGAGACAAGACCTTCTAATACAAGGTCCTTTCAATCATCCAAATCTACTTTCTCTGAGACTGACTGCATGGAGATTGAACGCTTGATCCTATCAAAGCGTGGCTTCTCCGAGTCAGTAATTGATACCTTAATACAGGCACGAAAGCCTGTCACCAGGAAAATTTACCACAAGATATGGCGTAAATATCTTCATTGGTGTGAATCCAAGAATTACTCATGGAGTAGGGTTAGGATTCCTAGGATATTGTCCTTCCTCCAAGAGGGTTTAGACAAAGGATTATCAGCTAGTTCTTTAAAGGGACAGATTTCTGCTCTGTCTATTCTTTTACACAAGCGTCTGGCAGAAGTTCCAGACGTTCAGGCATTTTGTCAGGCTTTAGTTAGAATTAAGCCTGTGTTTACACCTGTTGCTCCTCCATGGAGCTTAAACTTGGTTCTTAAAGTTCTTCATTCTATTGATATCAAACTTCTTTCATGGAAAGTTCTTTTTCTGATGGCTATTTCCTAGGCTTGAAGAGTCTCTGAGTTATCTGCCTTACATTGTGATTCTCCTTATCTAATCTTTCATTCATTCAGATGTTCTGCGTACAAAACCTGGGTTTTTACCTAAGGTGGTTTCTAACAAGAATATCAATCAAGAGATTGTTGTTCCATCATTATGTCCTAATCCTTCTTCAAAAAAGGAACGTCTTTTGCATAATCTAGACGTAGTCCGTGCCTTGAAGTTTTACTTACAGGCTACTAAAGATTTTCGCCAAACATCTAACCTGTTTGTTGTTTACTCTGGACAGAGGAGAGGTCAGAAGGCCTCTGCAACCTCTCTTTCTTTTTGGCTTCGGAGTATAATCCGTTTAGCCTATGAGACTGCTGGACAGCAGCCTCCTGAAAGGATTACAGCTCATTCTACTAGAGCTGTGGCTTCGACCTGGGCCTTTAAAAATGAGGCCTCTGTTGAACAGATTTGCAAGGCTGCAACTTGGTCTTCCCTTCATACTTTTTCCAAATTTTACAAATTTGATACTTTTGCTTCTTCGGAGGCTGTTTTTGGGAGAAAGGTTCTACAGGCAGTGGTTCCTTCCGTTTAAGTTCCTGCCTTGTCCCTCCCATCATCCGTGTACTTTAGCTTTGGTATTGGTATCCCACAAGTAATGGATGATCCGTGGACTGGATACACTTAACAAGAGAAAACATAATTTATGCTTACCTGATAAATTTATTTCTCTTGTAGTGTATCCAGTCCACGGCCCGCCCTGTCCTTTTCAGGCAGGTCTAAATTTTAATTAAACTACAGTCACCACTGCACCCTACTTTCTCCTTTCTCGGCTTGTTTCGGTCGAATGACTGGATATGGCAGTGAGGGGAGGAGCTATATAGCAGCTCTGCTGTGGGTGATCCTCTTGCAACTTCCTGTTGGGAAGGAGAATATCCCACAAGTAATGGATGATCCGTGGACTGGATACACTACAAGAGAAATAAATTTATCAGGTAAGCATAAATTATGTTTTCTTTCATGTAATTAGCAAGAGTCCATGAGCTAGTGACGTATGGGATATACATTCCTACCAGGAGGTGCAAAGTTTCCCAAACCTTAAATGCCTATAAATACACCCCTCACCACACCCACAATTCAGTTTTACAAACTTTGCCTCCCGTGGAGGTGGTGAAGTAAATTTGTGCTAGATTGTACGTTGATATGCGCTTCGCAACAGGTTGAAGCCCGGTTTTCCTCTCAGAGTGCAGCGAATGTCAGAGGGATGTGAAGAGAGTATTGCCTATATGAATACAATGGTCTACCTCTAGGGGATCTATTTTATAGGTTCTCTGTTATCGGTCGTAGAGATTTCTTCTCCTACCTCCCTTTTCAGATCGACGATATACTCTTATATACCATTACCTCTACTGATTCTAGTTTCAGTACTGGTTTGGCTATCTACTATATGTAAATGAGTGTCCTGGGGTAAGTAAGTCTTATTTTTTTGTGACACTCTAAGCTATGGTTGGGCACTTTATATGTAAAGTTCTAAATATATGTCTATAAACTTATATTTGCCTTGATTCAGGATAATCAGTATTCCTTTTTAATACAGACTGTCAGTTTCATTATTGGGATAATGCATTCAATTATTTTTTCTTACCTTGAAAAATTTTATTTGGCCATTTTTTCCTGCGTGCTGTTAGGCTCGCGGGGGCAGAGAATGTTTCTTTTTATTACGTCATTTTTGGCGCAAACTTTTTTGGCGCTAACATTTTTTGTCACTTCCGGTGCCGTAATTGACGCCGGAAGTTGTATTCTGTAACGCATGCGTATTCAGACTTTTTTTGCGCCAAAAAAAATGTGGGCGTCTTTTTTACTCACATTATTTAAACATCTCTTTTTCATTGCTTCTGGTTCCTAGAAGCTTATTATTTTGCATTCTTTCCCATTCCTGAAACTGCCATTTAAGGAATTTGATAATTTTGCTTTATATGTTGTTTTTTCTATTACATATTGCAAGATGTCACAACCTGACCCTGGATCTCAATCCTCTAGTGGACAGACGCTGCATGATGCTAGTTCTACCAAAGTTAAGTGCATATGTTGTAAACTTGTGGTAACTGTTCCTCCAGCTGTAGTTTGTGTAAGTTGTCATGATAAACTTTCCAATGCAGATTGTGTCTCCATTAGTAATAATCCTTTACCTGTTGTTGTTCCTTTAACATCTAATGTTCAGGATGTTCCTGTTAATGTAAAAGAATTTGTTTCTAATTCTATTAGGAAGGCTCTGTCTGTTATTCCTCCTTCCAGTAAACGTAAAAGGTCTTTTAAAACTTCTCACATTTCAGATTAATTTTTAGGTGACCGCCATCATTCTGACTTATCTGTTTCTGATGAGGTTTTTTCTGGTTCAGAAGATTCTACTCCAGATATTGATACTGATAAATCTTCATATTTATTTAAAATGGAGTTTATACGTTCATTACTTAAAGAAGTTTTGATTGCATTAGATATGGAGGAGTCCAGTCCTCTTGATACTAAAACTGCTAAACGTTTAAATTCGGTTTATAAACCTCATGTGTTAATTCCGGAAGTTTTTCCAGTTCCTGATGCTATCTCAGATGTGATTGCTAGGGAATGGGATAGTCTGGGTACTTCATTTACTCCTTCTCCAAGGTTTAAGAAATTGTACCCTGTGCCATCTGATAGATTGGAGTTTTGGGATAAAATCCCTAAAGTCGATGGGGCTATCTCTACTCTTGCTAAACGTACTGCTATTCCTACGGCAGATAGCACTTCGTTTAAAGATCCTTTAGATAGGAAAATTGAATCTTTTTTAAGAAAAGCTTATGTATGTTCAGGTAATCTACTTAGACCTGCTATCTCTTTGGCTGATGTTGCTGCAGCTTCAACTTTCTGGTTGGAGGCTTTAGCGCAACAAGTGACAGACCATAATGCATATAGCATTGTTAAACTTCTTCAACATGCTAATAACTTTGTCTGTGATGCCATTTTTGATATCATTAGAGTTGATGTCCGGTATATGTCTTTAGCTATTTTAGCTAGAAGAGCTTTATGGCTTAAATCTTGGAATGTAGATATGACTTCTAAGTCAACTTTGCTTTCTCTCTCTTTCCAAGGTAATAAGTTGTTTGGTTCTCAGTTGGATTCAATAATTTCAACTGTTACTGGGGGGAAGGGAGCCTTTTTACCCCAGGGCAAAAAAGCTAAAGGTAATTATAGGGCTGCTAATCCTTTTCGTTCCTTTCGTCAGAGTAAGGAGCAGAAGCCCGACCCTTCCCCTAAAGGAACAGTTTCCGGTTGGAAACCTAATCCAGTCTGGAATAAATCCAAGCCTTCTAGAAAGTCAAAACCAGCTCCTAAATCCGCATGAAGGTGCGGCCCTCATTCCAGTGCAGCTGGTAGGGGGCAGGTTACGATTTTTCAAAGATGTTTGGATCAATCCGATTCACAATCTTTGGATTCAGAACATTGTTTCACAAGGGTACATAATAGGTTTCAAGGTAAGACCGCCTGTGAGAAGATTTTTTCTCTCACGCATTCCAGTAAATCCAGTGAAGGCTCAGGCATTTCTGAAATGTGTTTCAGACCTAGAGTTAGCTGGGGTAATTATACCAGTTCCAGTTCTGGAGCAGGGTCTGGGGTTTTATTCAAATCTATTCATTGTACCAAAGAAAGAGAATTCTTTCAGACCAGTTCTGGACCTAAAAATATTGAATCGTTATGTAAGGATACCGACATTCAAAATGGTGACTATAAGAACTATTCTGCCTTTTGTTCAGCAAGGGCATTATATGTCTACAATAGACTTACAGGATGCATACCTGCATATTCCAATTCATCCAGATCACTATCAGTTTCTGAGATTCTCTTTTCTAGACAAGCATTACCAGTTTATTGCCCTTCCATTTGGCCTAGCAACAGCGCCAAGGATCTTTTCGAAGGTTCTCGGTGCCCTTCTCTCTGTAATCAGAGAACAGGGTATTGCGGTATTTCCTTATTTGGACGATATCTTGGTACTTGCTCAGTCTTCACATTCTGCAGAATCTCATACGAATCAACTTGTGTTTCTTCAAAGACATGGTTGGAGGATCAATTTACCAAAGAGTTCCTTGATTCCTCAGACAAGAGTAACCTTTTTAGGTTTCCAAATAGATTCAGTGTCCATGACTTTGTCTCTGACAGAAGAGAGACGTCTGAAATTGGTTTCAGCCTATCGAAACCTTCAGTCTCAATTGTTCCCTTCGGTAGCATTATGCATGGAGATTCTAGGTCTCATGACTGCTGCATCGGACGCAATCCCTTTTTCTCGTTTTCACATGAGACCACTCCAACTTTGTATGCTGAACCAGTGGTGCAGGGATTATACAAGGATATCACAATTAATATCCTTAAATTCCAATGTTCGATCATCTCTAACTTGGTGGATGGATCACCATCGTTTATTTCAAGGGGCCTCTTTTGTTCGTCCAACCTGGACTGTGATCTCAACAGATGGGAGTCTATCAGATTGGGGAGCAGTATGGGGATCTCTGACAGCGCAGGGGGTTTGGGAATCTCAGGAGGCGAGATTACCAATCAACATTTTGGAACTCCGTGCGATTTTCAGAGCTCTTCAGTTCTGGCCTCTTCTGAAAAGAGAATCGTTTTTTTTTTTTTTCAAACAGACAATGTCACAACCGTGGCATATGTCAATCATCAAGATGGGACTCACAGTCCTCAAGCAATGAAAGAAGTATCTTGGATACTTGTATGGGCGGAATCCAGCTCCTGTCTAATTTCTGCGGTTCACATCCCAGGTGTAGACAATTGGGAAGCGGATTATCTCAGTCGCCAGACGTTACATCCGGGCGAATGGTCTCTTCATCCAGAGGTTTTTCTTCAGATTGTTCAAATCTGGGGTCTTCCAGAAATAGATATGATGGCCTCTCATCTAAACAAGAAACTTCCCAGGTATCTGTCCAGATATCTTTCCGCCTCTAGTTCTTCTTCCAAAAGTGATCTCCAAAATTCTAATGGAGCGTTCATTTGTACTGCTGGTGGCTCCAGCATGGCCACACAGGTTTTGGTTTGCGGATCTCGTTCGGATGGCCAGTTGCCAACCTTGGACACTTCCATTAAGGCCAGACCTTCTATCTCAAGGCCCATTTTTCCATCAGGATCTCAAATCATTAAATTTGAACGTATGGAGGTTGAACGCTTGATTCTTAGTCATAGAGGTTTCTCTGACTCAGTGATTAATACTATGTTACAGGCTCGTAAATCTGTCTCTAGAAAGATTTATTATCGAGTTTGGAAGACTTACATCTCTTGGTGTTCTTCTCATAAATTCTCCTGGCATTCTTTCAGAATTCCTAGAATTTTACAATTTCTTCAGGATGGTTTGGATAAAGGTTTGTCTGCAAGTTCTTTGAAAGGACAAATCTCTGCTCTTTCTGTTCTTTTTTCACAGAAAGATTGCTAATCTTCCTGATATTCATTGTTTTGTACAGGCTTTGGTTCGTATCAAACCTGTCATTAAGTCGATCTCACCTCCTTGGAGTCTTAATTTGGCTTTGAAAGCTTTGCAGGCTCCTCCATTTGAGCCTATGCATTCTTTGAACATTAAATTACTTTCCTGGAAAGTATTGTTCCTTTTGGCTAAGTTTCTGAGTTATCTGCTCTTTCTTGTGAATCTCCTTTTCTGATTTTTCATCAGGATAAGGCGGTGTTGCGGACTTCATTTCAATTTTTGCCTAAGGTTGTGAATTCTAACAACATTAGTAGAGAAATTGTTGTTCCTTCATTGTGTCCTAATCCTAAGAATTCTAAGGAAAGATCGTTACATTCTTTGGATGTAGTTAGAGCTTTGAAATACTATGTTGAAGCTACTAAAGATTTTAGGAAGACTTCCAGTCTTTTTGTTATCTTTTCTGGTTCCAAGAAAGGTCAGAAGGCTTCCACCATTTCTTTGGCGTCTTGGTTAAAGTCTTTGATTCATCATGCTTATGTAGAGTCGGGTAAGTCCCCGCCTCAAAGGATTACGGCTCATTCTACTAGGTCAGTTTCTACTTCCTGGGCTTTTAGGAATGAAGCTTCTGTTGATCAGATTTGCAAAGCAGCAACTTGGTCTTCTTTGCATACTTTTACTAAATTCTACCATTTTGATGTGTTTTCTTCTTCTGAAGCAGTTTTTGGTAGAAAAGTACTTCAGGCAGCTGTTTCTGTTTGATTCGTCTGCTTATAATTTCAGTTTTTTTCATTATTTCGATTAAAACTTTTGATTTGGGTTGTGGATTATTTTTTCAGTGGAATTGGCTGTCTTTATTTTATCCCTCCCTCTCTAGTGACTCTTGCGTGGAAGTTCCACAACTTGGGTATCTGCTATCCCATACGTCACTAGCTCATGGACTCTTGCTAATTACATGATAGAAAACATAATTTATGTAAGAACTTACCTGATAAATTCATTTCTTTCATATTAGCAAGAGTCCATGAGGCCCACCCTTTTTTTGTGGTGGTTATGATTTTTTTGTATAAAGCACAATTATTCCAATTCCTTATTTTTTTATGCTTTCGCTCCTTTATCACCCCACTTCTTGGCTATTCGTTAAACTGAATTGTGGGTGTGGTGAGGGGTGTATTTATAGGCATTTAAGGTTTGGGAAACTTTGCCCCTCCTGGTAGGAATGTATATCCCATACGTCACTAGCTCATGGACTCTTGCTAATATGAAAGAAATTAATTTATCAGGTAAGTTCTTACATAAATTATGTTTCTCCTCATGCATCTGCACTTACAATTCCAACCGGTCATCAACCAGGGTGCAAAGTCAAATGATTAATAATAGTATAGGCAGCAGTGGCGTTTTAAGGCCTAGGCACACAAGGCCAGGGCAGCAGATTTGGGGGAGCATAACTTTTTTATATTGTCCCCGGCCGCTGCTGCACTTTAACAAATGCTTTTGTGTAAGTAAGGGATTTCCAGTCGGAGTTGAGCATGCACAGTGCACACCACAAATACCCTCTAATAACTGCGCATATCATTTGCCTTTCACCTCTGGCTACCTGCGTAACTCAGAGATAGGAATGTATGCGTTGTGGAACCGGATTGCCGCTGCCCCTTCACACCCGAGGATATTTGACAGGTGCTGCCTCTAGGTGATGACGTGGCTGTGTCGGCGACTGAGTAACCATGGCTGCGGACATCACATTACTGTTTAGAGCTAGCGTGAAGTTGCGGAATAAGGTGCTGGGGGTGTCACTGTCTGAGAGCGACGTGCTCAGGAGAAGCCGCCCGCGGGGGGAGGTTTATGGCAGAGCCCTTGAGGTGGTGAGTGAAGGGCAAAGATGGTTGTTATGGTTACCAAGGCAACCTCTGTGCTAGAGGGAGCCCTGTTTGTGCTGCACATTTATTACATTTGAATTTTGACTGCTGAAATGTGATATGTTTGTCACTTGTCCTTTTGTGTCTTATGTGTGTATACCATGCATAATCAGATGATGATCTCTTTGCCAGCTTACACTAATTAATGGTGATCCTGTTATATGTCACACTGGTTTGCACAGCTCTACGACATCCATACTGAAACCATATGCCACTTTTTGCTACCATACATTATGCTCACCTGTGGCTTACATTACTGTAAGATACACCAAGATTTTTTTTATATACTTCACATTTTCTTATGTCACACCTGTTAAGTATGGTCCTTACTCACAACTCTTACACTTTCTACTTAGTTGTTGGCCATAAGGGTGCATCATAAGTGAGTGATTTTAACTGCTATTAGGTGTGAATTAGCAAAGGCACATTATATATATATATATATATATATATATAATTATACATAGATACACATACACACACACACATTATATACATATACTGTGTGTATATATATATATATATATATATATATATATATATATAGTGTGTATGTATAATTATATATATATATATTATACATAGATACATACAGGTGTATATATATATATATATATATACACACACACAGAGTGGGGGTGGGGGGTGAGGGGGGCAGCAAAATTTTGAGGGCCTAGGGCAGAACTAAACCTAAATACACCACTGATAGGCAGGGACTGCACTCGCTGGATTTAGATAAATAAAGTGATGTTTATTTTATGGTAACGTTTCAGGATTTGTTCTGAGGAAGGGGTCTGTGAACCCCGAAATAAACATCACTTTATTTATCTAAATCCAGGGAGTGCAGTCCCTGCCTATATATATATATATATATATATATATATAGATATATACACATACAAATATATATATATATGTATATACATATATATATACGCACAGTATATACTTTTATATATATATATATATACATTATATAAAAATCAACAGAAATTTTTCTATATGAAGAGCAGAGTTATTTGAAGTATCTCTAATGCACCTTCGGCTTTAGCGCAGTTGGCCTAGCGCGCCTTCGGGTTAGCTCTTGAGCAAAGAAAAAGCTTTTTTTAAAGCGCCCTATAGAACTCTACAGGGAAAGGGAGCTAGCTCAGTAACGTTATCCGACCTCCAGATATTGGCAAACCTGAGTCTTTCACATGTGGACAACATTTTTACTTTTAACCTTTAATACCAGCCCAAATTTAGGAGCGCTATTGATTTACCTTGAGTGCAGTTACTGCTCAACAACTCTAAAAATGTATCACTCCACTTGTAATCTGGCCCAGTGTGGGAATAATGAGTCAATAAACCTTTTTATTGTAACTACGTCTCTGCTTGTTTTTTATGTGCAGATATTGTCCATAGAGATTTGAAATTGGAAAACATTTTAGTAAAAAGTGATGAACAAACAAACGAAGAGGAGACTAAACTAAACATAAAGGTAAAGAACAAAAGTGAAAACCTCCCCTGCAGTATCAGGAGAGTGGAATATTTTTTTCATGTCACTGCAAGTTACTGTGACAAATTTAGAGAGCTGTGAGTAATTTGCCTTTAAAGGGTTGTAATCATCGTCACATGCAGCATGTTGCTTTTGCGTAAATTCCTAATAAAATAATATTAAGGTTTAATGTTGTGCTTTTCACTTAAAGGGATACTGAACCCAAATTGTTTTACTTTCACTATTCAGATAGAGCAGCAATTTTAAGCAACTTTCTCATTTACTCCTATTATTTCCTATATCATTTTTCTACGTTCTCTTGGTATCTTTATTTGAAAAAACAGGAATGTAAAGCTTACGAGCCAGACCTGGGTAGCGCTTGCTGATTGGTGACTAAATGTAGTCACCAATCAGTAAGTGCTACCCTGGCAGCTAAACCAAAAATGGTCTGGCTCCTAAGCTAACATTCCTGCTTTTTCAAATAAAGATACCAAGAGAACAAAGAAAAATTGATAATAGGAGTAAATTAGAAAGTTGCTTAAAATTGACCAAAACTATCTGATTCACAAAATAATTTTTTTTTGAGTTCAGTGTCCCTTTAAAGAAACTTCAGAACACTTTAGCTCACAGTCTCAGAATGAATTAGAAGCAACTGATTTTAAAGAACATCTTCAAATGTACAGACCCTAAAAGGACAAGATCCACACCAGTCAGGAGCACTTAGCTACTATTGCTTCTTCCCCATAGGCACCATTGTGCAGCTTAGCAGGTCTGGGTGTAGGAAGCCCCTCCCCCTCTCCCCAGGCATTACAGAACGATGAATAACACCAGAGCTCCTGCATTCTGTAGTGCAATAATGACAACTCTTCCTGTGCATAAACTGACAGGGACAAGTGCTGACTGAGCACAAAACGCGTGTGCCGCGCTCATTCTTACAATCCAGATCTACAGAAAATGAAAAAGGATGGAAGCTTGAGTTGGCACTGTCTGGTAGTTTGCACAAACATATTCTCTTTAACAGACTTGTTACAATTTTCACAGCTCTGTTAGTGTGCAAAAACTCACCTCGCCCAAAAAAGATACATGAACATGTTTAAAAAAGAAGGAAAGAAAGAAATAATGGAAAATAAAAATAAAAAAATAAAATACCCTATTTCAAGCCTTGACACATTTTTGTTCATAATCTAGGACCCAGTCCATAAATTTAGGAGCCAGAGACTTTTGATAGATAGATATTTGCGAGGCCTAGAAAGGATTGAGTTGCCCCAAGCTAAATTATAGGATTGGCTGTTGGCGGTGTTCAGGGGGCATCCATGGGTGTCTTGTGGACTCTAAACCAGGGTGCTAGAGCCTAATTTTAATAGGCCCTAATTTAGATGCAACAGTGTCTAAAGATGTCAGACGTAATACATTTCTTTTAAGTTAACTAATAAATGAGTATTCCCTTTTCACAGGTAACTGATTTTGGCTTAGCTGTGCAAAAGGGAGGGGTTGGCATTGAAAACATGCTACAGTCCACCTGTGGAACCCCAATATACATGGGTAAGTGAACATCTTCTACAAGTTTAGTTTAACAGTTTATTTTAAGGGACAGTAAAGTCAAAATTAAACTTTCACAATTCAGATAGAGAATGTAATTATAAACAACTTACTTATGTTATCTAATTTGCCTTGTTCTATTGGTATATTCTGTTGAAAAGCATACCTGGCTAGGCTCATGAGCTGCAGTGCACTACCGGGAGCCAGCTGCTGATTGGTAGCTGCAGATATATGCCTATTGTCATTGGCTCACCTGATGTGTTGAGCTAGCACCCAGTAGTTCATAGCGACTCTTTCAAGGACACCAAGAGAATGAAGCACATTTGATACTAGAACTAGAAAGTTGTTTAAGAATGTATGCTATATATGTATCATAAAGGAAACATTTTGGGTTTCATGTCCATTTATTATGAAGCTTTTTTCCCCCTCTATAAATTCAGGAAATACTAGCGACCATATCCAGTATACTTGAGTCAAAATATTAGTACTGACTTGCCCCAGTTTAGCAGCCAGAGGTTATAGTGCACTTCGTAGCATCTTATATTTTATAGTTCATTAATTAGTTACTACTCTTCCAAGAAGGATACCAAAAGAATGAAGCACATCTTTCATTTTATAGTTCTTTAATTTAGTAATTTTAATTTTTACAAATCAGATCATTCACACTTTTTGTTTTTGTTTAAATTTGCTGGCAGATTTGATCACTTTTCTCATTTATCAATGTAAACAATTCATGTTAAATATTTTTATTTTGGTTGTACAAAATTTTTCCAATTTAAAACTAATAAATCTAATTTGAAAGAAAAAAACTGTGCTTTGTTCATATTCTAATAGTCTTGTTGATAAAGTTTGAAATGATTTGTCTTTGAGTTTGTATTTACAAAGGCGTTAAAGCTGATATGAATCTTTTGCGGGAGTCTGTGGCATTTATTTTTAATACTATGTGTCAAGAGATCTGAATGCTAAATATTGATATTCATTAATAACGTACGTTAGTTTAGGCCCATTTATTTTCTTGATTGCTTGTGCAACATCAGCAACTAACCGTTCAAAGCTTTAAAATGAGATAGGTGAGATACCTATGTATATATCCAACCATCTGCTAACACACTTGCTTCTAACAATTAAACATTCACCTATCATCTATTTATTCAGCTAGTCATCATTTCTGAGGGAGGGCAACATGAATTGCTAAAGCCCGTACATAATTCATTTATACATCTGCTGTCATTAGGGAATAAATGATACGACATCAGCACATTCTTTGTGCCGTGTGTTTAAGCATTTATAAGTGTTTTTGTGTATTATTAATTTGACTGTTTATGCTCGGCTTGCAGCTCCTGAAGTTATTAATGCTCATGATTACAGCAGGCAATGTGACATCTGGAGCATCGGAGTCATTATGTACATGCTGTAAGTAGCCTTTTATATGGTCTTTTTTGTCTGCTTTTTACTTAGTTACCATTATCTGTATAATAATTAATTGCATGTTTTTCAGTGTATGTGGAGTTTGACTATTGCATATTAATAGGACCGTAAACACCTTGGGATTTTATATAAAATGTTTAGTGATACGTAGCAAAACAACTTTGCTATAAACTTTCATTAGTTATTTTGCCTGCTTTGCATGTAATTTAGCACTGAAAATTAGGGATTTTTTCATTCTTAGAGCTGGAAATGCAAACTGCAGAATTCTCAAGGCTATTCCTGCTACATATCTTTCCTAATTGGCTTCAGCAAATAACAACTACAAAATAAAGCACTTTATACTAACATAATGATTGTGGAAACCCTTGTCTGTATACTCAAGCCAGGATTGGCTACTCCAAATAAGGCAAGTCATAGGTAGTGTTTGGCTGTTTAAAAACAGTTGCAGCAAACAAGATGTTAATTTGTTGGCTATGTTATTCTATAGCAATACACCAGAAATACATTTCTTTTGCAAGATGTACCGAGTCCACAGATTCATCCTAACTTGTGGGATATTGTCCTTCCTGACAGGAAGTAGCAAAGAGAGCACCACAGCAGAGCTGTCTATATAGCTCCCCCCTTAACTCCACCCCCTGTCATTCTCTTTGCTGGCTCTAAGCAGGAAGGGTAAAGAGAAGAGGTGTTAAACTGTTAGTTTCTCTTGTAAGGTGTATCCAGTCCACGGATCATCCATTACTTGTGGAATATTCTCATTCCCAACAGGAAGTTGCAAGAGGACAACCACAGCAGAGCTGTTATATAGCTCCTCCCCTAACTGCCATATCCAGTCATTCTCTTGCAACTCTCAACACGCATGGAGGTAGTAAGAGAGAGTGGTAAAAAATAGTTAGTTTATTTTCTTCAATCAAAAGTTTGTTATTTTAAATGGTACCGGAGTTGTACTGTTTTATCTCAGGCAGAAGTAGAATCTGCCTGAGTTTTCTATGATCTTAGCAGGTTGTAACTAAGATCCATTGCTGTTCTCACATATGTCTGAGGAGTGAGATAACTTCAGCGGGAGAATGGCGTGCAGTTTATTCTGCTAATGAGGTATGTGCAGTTATAATTTTTTCTAGGATTGGAAATGCTAGAAAATGCTGCTGATACAGAATTAATGTAAGTTAAGCCTGAATACAGTGATTTAATAACGACTGGTATCATGCTTACTCTCAGGGGTATTACCCTTATATAAATACAATATAAAACGTTTGCTGGCATGTTTAATCGTTTTTATATGTGTGTCTGGTGATATAAATTATTGGGGCCTAATTTTTTCCACATGGCTGGCTTTATTTTTTCTTTAAAGGGACAGATTTCTGCCCTGTCTATTCTTTTGCACAAGCGTCTGGCAGATGTTCCAGACGTTCAGGCTTTTTGTCAGGCTTTAGTTAGAATCAAGCCTGTGTTTAAACCGGTTGCACCGCCATGGAGCTTAAACTTGGTTCTTAAGGTTCTTCAAGGAATTCCTTTTGAACCTCTTCATTCCTTAGATATCAAACTTTTATCTTGGAAGGTTCTTTTTTTGGTAGCTATTTCCTCGGCTCGTAGAGTCTCCGAGTTATCTGCCTTACAATGTGATTCTCCTTATCTGATTTTCCATTCGGATAAGGTAGTCCTGCGTACCAAACCTGGGTTTTTACCTAAGGTGGTATCTAACAAGAATATCAATCAAGAGATTGTTGTTCCATCCTTGTGTCCTAATCCTTCTTCAAAGAAGGAACGTCTATTACACTATCTGGACGTGGTTCGTGCTTTGAAGTTTTACTTACAAGCTACTAAAGATTTTCGGCAAACATCTGCTTTGTTTGTTGTCTACTCTGGACAAAGGAGAGGTCAAAAGGCTTCGGCAACCTCTCTTTCTTTTTGGCTAAGAAGTATAATCCGCTTAGCCTATGAGACTGCTGGACAGCAGCCTCCGGAAAGGATTACAGCTCATTCTACTAGAGCTGTGGCTTCCACTTGGGCCTTTAAAAATGTGGCTTCTGTTGAACAGATTTGCAAGGCGGCGACTTGGTCTTCGCTTCATACTTTTTCAAAATTCTACAAATTTGATACTTTTGCTTCTTCGGAGGCTATTTTTGGGAGAAAGGTTTTACAGGCAGTGGTACCTTCCATTTAAGTACCTGCCTTGTCCCTCCCTTCATCCGTGTACTTTAGCTTTGGTATTGGTATCCCACAAGTAATGGATGATCCGTGGACTGGATACACCTTACAAGAGAAAACACAATTTATGCTTACCTGATAAATTTATTTCTCTTGTATCCAGTCCACGGCCCGCCCTGTCATTTTAAGGCAGGTAATTTTTTCATTTAAACTACAGTCACCACTGCACCCTATGGTTTCTCCTTTCTCTGTGTGTTTTCAGTCGAATGACTGGATATGGCAGTTAGGGGAGGAGCTATATAACAGCTCTGCTGTGGGTGTCCTCTTGCAACTTCCTGTTGGGAATGAGAATATCCCACAAGTAATGGATGATCCGTGGACTGGATACACCACAAGAGAAATAAATTTATCAGGTAAGCATAAATTGTGTTTTTATTTTATCTTCAATCAAGTGTTTGTTATTTTTAAATGGTACCGGTGTTGTACTATTTACTCTCAGGCAGGACATAGATGAAGATTTCTGCCTGGAGGATGATGATCTTAGCATTTGTAACTAAGGTCCACTGCTGTTCCCACAGAAGCTGTGGAGTACAGGAAAACTTCAGTGTGAGGAACGGTTTCTTGCTGTACAGCAATGAGGTATGTTCAGTCATATTTTCTGCAGAGACTGTGTTAACTCAGAAAGGCTGAAAGTGTCCCCATTAGGGGAAGGGTAAGCAGTAATCCTATAGTGTTATCAGAGGTTTTTACTAACTTGCATAACCCCTTAATGACCACAATGTACCCTGTATGTCACTGGTCGTTAAGGGTTTTTTCAGGACATAATAGCACAAGTCTAGCAAGAACACTATAAAACAATCAAGTCCCAAAAAAGGCCAGTGACATACAGGGTACGTCGCTGGTCCTTAAGGGGTTAAAGGGGGCACTCAGTTTGTTATGTGAATTTGGGACAAACGTTTTTGTGTCTGGGAGAAACATTTTCTGTTTTATGGGACATTTGCTTGAGGGTTCTTTGGGGTTGTTTATAACCCACATGGCTTTCAGGCAGGGTTTGTTAGTTTTGTGTAGGCCCCAGCAATATCGAGTGAGGTGGGTGGGGCCTACATTTACAAGCAGCAAGCAACTTCTCCTGAGGTCCTGAGAGTCTTCTGAGGGACTAATTGAAGCTTTAAACCCCATATTATCGCTTCCTAAGGGCAGGTAGGGCCACAGCAGAGCTATGGCAAGGTTCTTTAGGGGGTTTTAACCGGTTTTAGACACTTATCAATCCGTTTTTTTTATTTGGGGGTCTATTGCTTTATTACTTGTGGTGCAATCCTTCTAAAGCTTAGTGGGTGTACTGTTAAAATTTCAGAATTTTTGAAGCAATTTTAACCTGTTTTGCAGTTTGTGTATGCCTTTTTTTCTCTTAAAGGTACAGTACCGTTTTTGCAAATTGTGTTTTTTTCATTAAATAAAGTGTTTTACAAGCTTGCTTGCTTGCTTCATTACTAGCCTGTTAAACATGTCTGACACTGAGGAAACTCATTGTTCAATTTGTTTAGAAGCCACTGTGGAGCCCCCTCTAAGAATGTGTCCTAATTGTACTGATATGTCTTTAAATTATAAACAGCATATTTTGACTTATAAGAATTTGGCATTAAATGATTCTCAGACAGAAGTAAATCAGGTTTCGCCATCTAGTTCTCCCCAAGTGTCACAACCAGTTACGCCCGCACAAGCGACGCCAAGTATTTCTAGTGCGTCTAATTCTTTCACCTTGCAAGATATGGCTTCATTTATGCATACTACCCTCACAGAGGTTTTATCTAAACTGCCTGGTTTGCAAGGGAAGCGCAGTAGCTCTGGGTTAAGAACAAATGCTGAGCCTTCTGACGCTTTAGTAGCCGTATCCGATATTCCCTCACTATGTTCTGAGGTAGGGATGAGGGATTTGCTGTCTGAGGGAGAGATTTCTGATTCAGGAAAGATGTTCCCTCAGACAGATTCAGATATGACGGCATTTAAATTTAAGCTAGAGCACCTCCGTTTATTGCTCAGGGAGGTTTTAGCTACTCTGGATGATTGTGACCCTATTGTCGTTCCAGAGAAATTGTGTAAAATGGACAAATATTTAGAGGTTCCTGTTTACACTGATGTGTTTCCGGTCCCTAAGAGGATTTCGGACATTGTTACTAAGGAGTGGGATAGACCAGGTATTCCGTTTGCTTCCCCTCCTGTTTTTAAGAAAATATTCCCCATTTCTGACACCATAAAGGACTCATGGCAGACGGTCCCTAAGGTTGAGGGAGCTATTTCTACTCTGGCTAAGCGTACAACTATACCTATTGCAGACAGTTGTCCTTTCATTGATCCTATGGATAAAAAGTTAGAGGGTCTCCTAAAGAAAATTTTTGTTCATCAGGGTTTTCTTTTTTAACCTATAGCGTGCATTGTTCCGGTAACCACTGCAGCTTCTTTTTGGTTTTAGGCTCTAGAAGAGGCTCTTCAGATGCAGACCCCGCTAGATGATATTTTGGACAGAATTAAGGCCCTTAAGTTGGATAATTCTTTTATTATAGACGCCGCTTTTCATCTTGCTAAGTTAGCGGCAAAGAATTCAGGTTTTGCCATTTTAGCGCGAAGAGCATTATGGCTTAAGTCCTGGTCAGCTGATGTGTCATCTAAATCTAAGCTTTTTACCATCCCTTTCAAAGGTAAGACCCTATTCGGGCCTGCACTGAAAGAGATAATTTCAGACATCACTGGAGGGAAGGGTCATGCCCTCCCTCAAGATATGTCAAATAAGACAAGGACCAAACAAAATAATTTTCGTTCCTTTCGAAACTTCAAGGGTGGTCCCGCTTCCTCTTCCCCTGCTGCAAAGCAAGGGGGAACTTTGCTCAATCCAAGCCAACCTGGAGACCTAACCAGGCTTGGAACAAGGGTAAACAGGCCAAAAAGCCTGCTGCTGCCACTAAGACAGCATGAAGGGGTAGCCCCCGATCCGGGACCGGGTCTAGTAGGGGGCAGACTTTCTCTCTTTGCTCAGGCCTGGGCAAGAGACGTTCAGGACTCCTGGGCTGTAGAAATTGTAACCCAGGGGTATCTCCTAGATTTCAAAGATTTTCCTCCAAGGGGGGGGTTCCATCTTTCTCAATTGTCTGTAAACCAGACAAAAAGAGAGGCGTTCTTACGCTGTGTAGAAGACCTTTTTTCCATGGGAGTGATCTGCCCAGTTCCGAAAACAGAACAGGGGCAAGGTTTCTACTCCAATCTGTTTGTGGTTCCCAAAAAAGAGGGAACCTTTAGACCAATTCTAGATCTCAAGATCCTAAACCAATTCCTAAGAGTTCCATCCTTCAAGATGGAGACCATTCTGACTATTTTACCAATGATCCAGGAGGGTCAATATATGACTACCGTGGATCTAAAGGATGCGTATCTACACATTCCTATCCACAAAGATCATCACCAGTTCCTCAGGTTTGCCTTTCTGGACAGGCATTACCAGTTTGTGGCTCTTCCCTTCGGGTTAGCCACGGCGCCAAGAATCTTCACAAAGGTGCTAGGGTCCCTTCTGGCGGTCCTAAGGCCGAGGGGCATAGCAGTGGCGCCTTATCTAGACGACATCTTTATTCAAGCGTCGACTTTCCAACTTGCCAAGTCTCACACAGACTTAGTGTTGGCCTTTCTAAGATCTCATGGGTGGAAGGTGAACGTGAAAAAGAGTTCTCTTATTCCTCTCACAAGAGTTCCATTCCTGGGAACTCTGATAGATTCGGTGGACATGAAAATATTTCTGACGGAGGTCAGGAAATCAAAGATTTTAACCACCTGCCGAGCTCTTCATTCTATTCCTTGGCCGGCAGTGGCTCAGTGTATGGAGGTAATCGGACTTATGGTAGCGGCAATGGACATAGTTCCGTTTGCTCGCTTGCATCTCAGACCGCTGCAACTATGCATGCTCAAACAGTGGAATGGGGATTATGCAGATTTATCTCCTCAGATAAATCTGGATCAAGAGACCAGAGACTCTCTTCTTTGGTGGTTGTCACAGGATCACCTGTCCAGGGGAATGTGTTTCCGCAGGCCAGCGTGGGTTATTGTGACGACGGACGCCAGCCCTGGATTTCCCTGAAAGCACAGGGTTTGTGGACTCAGGAGGAGGCCCTCCTACCAATAAATATTCTGGAATTAAGAGCGATATTCGATGCTCTTCAGGCGTGGCCTCAGCTGGCTGCGGCCGGATTCATCAGGTTTCAGTCGGAAAACATCACGACTGTAGCTTATATCAATCATCAGGGGGGAACAAGGAGTTCCTTGGCGATGATAGAAGTTTCCAGGATAATCCGATGGGCAGAGACTCACTCTTGCCATCTATCAGCGATCTATATCCCAGGGGTGGAGAACTGGGAGGCAGATTTTCTAAGTCGTCAGACTTTTCATCCAGGGGAATTGGGAGCTCCATCCGGAGGTGTTTGCTCAACTGGTTCAGCTATGGGGCACACCAGAATTGGATCTGATGGCGTCTCGTCAGAACGCCAAACTTCCTTGTTGCGGATCCAGGTCAAGGGATGATAGATGCTCTAGCAGTACCATGGTCGTTCAACCTGGCTTATGTGTTTCCACCATTCCCTCTCCTTCCGCGTCTGATTGCCAGAATCAAACCGGAGAGAGCTTCGGTGATTGTGATAGCGTCTGCGTGGCCACGCAGAACTTGGTATGCAGACCTGGTGGACATGTCATCTCTGCCACCATGGACTCTGCCACTGAGACGGGACCTTTTGATTCAAGGTCCATTCAAGCATCCAAATCCAATTTCTCTGCAACTGACTGCTTGGAGATTGAACGCTTGATTTTATCAAAGCGGGGTTTCTCTGAGTCGGTCATAGATACCTTGATTCAGGCTCGAAAGATCTATCATAAGATATGGCGTAAATATCTTTTTTGGTGTGAATCCAAAGGCTACTCATGGAGTAAGATCAGGATTCCTAGGATTTTGTCTTTTCTCCAAGAAGGATTGGAGAAAGGATTGTCCGCTAGTTCCTTAAAGGGACAGATATCTGCTTTGTCTATTCTGTTGCATAAGCGTCTGGCAGATGTCCCAGACGTTTGGGCTTTTTGTCAGGCTTTAGTTAGCATTAAGCCTGTGTTTAAACCTGTTGCTCCGCCATGGAGTCTCAATTTAGTTCTTAAAGTTCTTCAGGGGGTTCCGTTTGAACCCATGCATTCCATAGATATTAAGCTTCTATCTTGGAAAGTTCTGTTTCTAGTTGCTATCTCTTCAGCTCGAAGAGTTTCTGAACTATCTGCATTACAATGTGACTCGCTTTATCTTGTTTTCCATGCTGATAAGGTGGTTTTGCGTACCAAACCTGGGTTCCTCCCTAAGATTTTTTCTAACAGGAATATCAATCAGGAAATTGTTGTTCCTTCTCTGTGTCCTAATCCTTCTTCTAAGAAGGACCGTCTGTTGCACAACTTGGACGTGGTTCTTGCCTTGAAGTTTTATTTGCAGGCAACCAAAGATTTTCGCAAATCATCTTCTTTGTTTGTTGTCTATGCTGGAAAGCGTAGAGGTCAAAGGGCTACGGCTACATCTCTTTCCTTTTGGCTGAAAAGCATAATCCGTTTGGCTTATGAGACTGCTGGACAGCAGCCTCCTGAAAGAATTACAGCTCACTCCACTAGAGCGGTGGCTTCCACATGGGCTTTTAAAAATGATGCTTCTGTTGAACAGATTTGTAAGGCTGCGACTTGGTCTTCGCTTCATACCTTTTCCAATTTTTACAAATTTGATACTTTTGCTTCTTCGGAGGCTATTTTTGGGAGAAAGGTTTTGCAAGCAGTGGTGCCTTTCGTTTAGGTTCCTGTCTTGTCCCTCCCTTCATCCGTGTCCTAAAGCTTTGGTATTGGTATCCCACAAGTTAGGATGAATCCGTGGACTCGGTACATCTAGCAAAAGAAAACAGAATTCATGCTTACCTGATAAATTTCTTCCTTTTGCGATGTACAGAGTCCACGGCCCGCCCTGTCTATTCAAGACAGATAGTATTTTTTATGTAAACTTCAGTCACCTCTGCACCTTATAGTTTCTCCTTTTCTTCCTTGGCCTTCAGTCCAATGACTGGGGGGTGGAGTTAAGGGGGGAGCTATATAGACAGCTCTGCTGTGGTGCTCTCCTTGCTACTTCCTGTCAGGAAGGACAATATCCCACAAGTTAGGATGAATCCGTGGACTCGGTACATCGCAAAAGAAAGAAATTTATCAGGTAAGCATAAATTCTGTTTTTAATTACAAGGTATTTACTGTCCCTTTATATTATGCACTATAATAGAATCTCTGGATTTGTGGACATATTTGCATTTGGAAATTAGATGGCCACGTGTTGAAGTCTCTGCAAATAATAATATATTATTTATGTATACTGTCGTATAGTTTAATTTGTGATCACTCTGTTATCTTCATAGCTGCAGTTTCAATTAAAATCACAATAAGACTAATAGACTAAACAAGTAATTGAAGATGGAATTTAGAATCTAGATCATAAAGTGAAACAAAGCTAACATATAAATCAACGCAAAGTGTTTTGTCCTTTCAAGTGAATAATTGTGTTTTTGTTTTCTTTATTCAGACCGTCGTATAAATCTGCAAAATAAACACAACCTACTACAAATTAAAATGCAGATACCTATATTTTGGGCAATAGGGCTACTGGTGGATTTAGAATTATGCTATTTGGAACCAGTGTAGCTGTCCCAGAATTCTGTGGTTTTGTCACCCTCTTCCTTCAGTGGATTTATGACAGTTTTTTTTTTCAGATGAGGAAATATTGTGATCCTTCTCAGTGTACTTTCCTGCTGACCTCTGGGGAAGTTCTTTATGACCTGTAAGGTCTGTTTCATTGGCGCCTCCTACCTAATGTATCCCTGGGTGTTTAAGATTATTGTTTCTCAACTCCAGTCCTCACGACACCTAACAGGACAGATTTTTATGATATCTGAACTAGAGCACAGGTAAAATAATTAGCTGATCAGTAACTATGGTTACTAAGAGACATGTGCATTCTGACTAATCAAAAGCAAACGAATGCTGAATATGGTGGCAACCAACGGCGTTCAGCTATTTTCAGAGCCAGATTTATTTTTGTGAAAGTTTAACACAAAAAGGTCTGGATTTGTATAGATCTTAATGTGTTGCACTTTCTCAAGAAGAAATTTTGATGAAAGTATCCTAATGTTTCTGGCGGCCGCCATATTCAGCATTTGCTAGCTTCAGAATAGTCTGAATGCCTAGTTATTAACCTACTGTCATCCATCAGCTGATTTTTTTTATCCGTGCTCTAGATAAGACAATAAAAATCTGGCCTATAAGGGGTACTCTGTTTTAGCCTGGTACCATGCTTTTTTAACATAGAAACATAGTTTTTGATGGCAGTCAAGAACCATAGGCCCACAATGTAATTCATTTGTAGGATAGCCTTATGCTTATCCCAGGCATTAATTAGCATGTAGGATAGCCTTATGCTTATCCCAGGCATTAATTAGCATGTAGGATAGCCTTATGTTTACCTCAGGAATTAATTAGCTTGTAGGATAGCCTCATGCTTACCTCAGAAATGAATTCGCTTGTAGGATAGCCTTATGCTTACCTCAGACATTAATTAGCATGTAGGATAGCCTTATGCTTAGCTTGTGCATTAATTAGCATGTAGGATAGCCTTATGCTTACCTCAGGCATTAATTAGCATGTAGGATAGCCTTATGCTTACCTCAGACATTAATTAGCATGTAGGATAGCCTTATGTTTATCCCAGGCATTATTTGGCATGTAGGATAGCCTTATGCTTACCTCAGGCATCAATTAGTACATAGGATAGCCTTATGCTTATCCCAGGCATTACTTAGTACATAGGATAGCCTTATGCTTATCCCAGGCATTAATTAGTACATAGGATAACATTATGCTTACCTCAGGCTTTAATTAGCATGTAGGATAGCCTTATGCTTATCCCAGGCATTAATTAGCATGTAGGATAGCCTTATGTTTACCTCAGGAATTAATTAGCTTGTAGGATAGCCTCATGCTTACCTCAGAAATTAATTTGCTTGTAGGATAGCCTTATGCTTACCTCAGACATTAATTAGCATGTAGGATAGCCTTATGCTTACCTCAGGCATTAATTAGCATGTAGGATAGCCTTATGCTTACCTCAGACATTAATTAGCATGTAGGATAGCATTATGCTTATCCCAGGCATTAATTAGCATGTAGGATAGCCTTATGTTTATCCCAGGCATTAATTGGGATGTAAGATAGCCTTATGCTTACCTCAGGCATAAATTAGTACATAGGATAGCCTTATGCTTATCCCAGGCATTACTTAGTACGTAGGATAGCCTTATGCTTATCCCAGGCATTAATTAGTACATAGGATAACATTATGCTTACCTCAGGCTTTAATTAGCATGTAGGATAGCCTTATGCTTATCCCAGGCATTAATTAGCATGTAGGATAGCCTTATGCTTATCCCAGGCATTAATTAGCATGTAGGATAGCCTTATGCTTATCCCATGCATTAATTAGTACATAGGATAACATTATGCTTACCTCGGGCTTTAATTAGCATGTAGGATAGCCTAATGCGTATCCCAGGCATTAATTGGTACGTAGGATAGCCTTATGTTTACCTCAGGCATTAATTAGCATGTAGGATAGCCTTATGCTTACCTCAGGCATTAATTAGCATGTAGGATAGCCTTATACTTACCTTAGGCATTAATTAGCATGTAGAATAATGAAGAAAAAGGAAGAGAGCACCTCATAGTGCATTACGTATCAGGTAATATGCTCACCAGAACAAACTGCCCCGTGCTGTGAACGATGCTTGAATGCGGACTAGCACTTAATACAGTGGCTAGTACACTGTCAGCTGTTCCTTAGCTGAAGATCGCTGTAGTAACTGGAGTCAGATGGTCGTCCCCAACCGGGAGTCTTGCCAATTGTGGAGAAATTTAGCTGAAGCTGAGTCCGCATATAAAAGACAACTTCCAAAGCGTTAATTAAAACAAACACTTTCATATCTTTAATATCTAAGTGTTTGTTTTAATTAACGCTTTGGAAGTTGTCTTTTATATGCTGACTCAGCTTCAGCTAAATGTCTCCACAAATGGCAAGACTCCCGGTTGGGACGACCATCTGACTCCAGTTACTACAGCGATCTTCAGCTAAGGAACAGCTGACAGTGTACTAGCCACTGTATTAAGTGCTAGTCCGCATTCAAGCATCGATCAGAGCACAATGCAATTTGTTCTGGTGAGCATATTACCTGATAACGTTTAGCAGTTTTACTGTACGTAATAGACTATGAGGCGCCCTCTTCCTTTTTCTTCATTTTTCTAGTCAATTCCACACACCGAAATCGTGAGCGGAGCAGCCTCTTGTCCTTTCTACTGAGGAGTCATTTACCATAGTTATACTGCGAACAGCAGCTGTTAAATTGAACATTGGACATTCTTCCTTCAGACTTTTTTTGGACTCCACACCGTCACCAATTTAAGTATCTTTATATTATTTTCACATTGGTATCTTCCTATTTTATATTTATGATTGTCTATTCTTAGGTGCGCCCCCACTGTTGGACACCCTTTTGGGTATTCTTGTCTTAGCATGTAGGATAGCCTTATGCTTACCTCAGGCAATACATAGCATGTAGGATAGCCTTATGCTTACCTCAGGCATTAATTAGCATGTAGAATAGCCTTATGCTTACCTCAGGCATTAATTAGCATGTAGGATAGCCTTATGCTTACCTCAGGCATTAATTAGCATGTAGGATAGCCTTATGCTTACCTCAGGTATTAATTAGCATGCAGGATAGCCTTATGCTTACCTCAGGCAATACATAGCATATAGGATAGCCTTATGCTTACCTCAGGCAATACATAGCATGTAGGATAGCCTTATGCTTACCTCAGGCATTAATTGCATGTAGGATAGCTTTATGCTTACCTCGGGCAATACATAGCATGTAGGATAGCCTTATGCTTACCTCAGGCATTAATTAGCATGTAGGATAGCCTTATGCTTACCTCAGGCAATACATAGCATGTAGGATAGCCTTATGCTTACCTCAGGCATTAATCGCATGTAGGATAGCCTTATGCTTACCTCAGGCATTAATTAGCATGTAGGATAGCCTTATGCTTACCTCAGGCAATACATAGCATGTAGAATAGCCTTATGCTTACCTCAGGCATTAATTAGCATGTAGGATAGCCTTATGCTTACATCAGGCCTTAATTAGCATGTAGGATAGCCTTATGCTTACCTCAGGCAATACATAGCATGTAGGATAGCCTTATGCTTACCTCAGGCATTAATTGGCATGTAGGATAGCCTTATGTTTACCTCAGGCATTAATTAGCATGTAGGATAGCCTTATGCTTACCTCAGGCATTAATTAGCATGTAGGATAGCCTTATGCTTACCTCAGGCATTAAGTAGCATGTAGGATAGCCTTATGCTTATCTCAGGCAATATATAGCATGTAGGATAGCCTTATGCTTATTTAGGCATTAATTAGCATGTAGGATAGCCTTATGCTTACCTTAGGCATTAATTAGCATGTAGGATAGCCTTATGCTTATCCCAGCCATTCTTGAAGTCCCCCAAGTGTTTTGTCTTTACCACCTTTAAGGGAAGTTTATTCCATGAATCAACACCTAAACCTACTACTCTTTAACTTTTGATCAAGACCTCTTGTTTTGTGAAAAATGCTGACTTACAGCCTCAACTTTATTGCTCTGGATAAAGGGATGTCCAGGACAAGGGAAGTGTTCTGAAGGAGGTACTCATTCGGGGTACCAGGCGGTCCGTCACACCGCTTATACTTAAAAGTTTCCCTCATATCACCTTGTTGCCTTCTCTCCGCTAACCTATACATAGTTAGGTCATTCCGCCCTCCTTTTCAAGTTTTACTTTTTAAGCCATGTACCGTTTCAGTAGACCTCCTTTGAGCAGACTTACCCATTAGGACATTGTTTTCTTTGTAGAAGCTGCATGATATATCAGGCATTCCACCCTGTTTCTCCTGCATGATAAGATTGGAAAGAAAATATTTACTAAAGTCTTTCGGCTAGATTACGAGTTGTGCGTTAAGGTAAAAAAGCAGCGTTAAGAGGTCCTAACGCTGCTTTTTTACGCCCGTTGCTATTACGAGTCTTGCAGGTTTAGGGGCACCGCACACTTCTTTGGCCTTACCGCAAAACGACTTAGGTAAACTTTGTAAAGTCTTTTTTCTATGGGACTTCCATAGCGCTGATATTACGAGTCTGTCCTGGGAGGCCAAAAAGTGAGCAGTACACCCTCTACCGTCAAGAGTCCTAACGCATTTAAAAGTCAGTAGTTAAGAGTTTTACACTACAACGCCGTAGCATAAAACTCATTACTAAAGTGCTAAAAAGTACACTAACACCCATAAACTACCTATTAACCCCTAAACCAAGGCCCTCCCGCATCGCAAACACTATAATAAACTGTTTAACCTCTAATCTGCCTATTAACCCCTAAACCGCCGCACTCCCGCCTCACAAACACTAGTTAAATATTATTAACCCCTAATCTGCCGTCCCTAACATCGCCGCCACCTACCTACATTTATTAACCCCTGATCTGCCGCCCCCAATGTCGCCGCCACTATACTAAATGTATTAACCCCTAAACCTAACCCTAACACCCCCTAACGTAAATATAATTACAATAAATCTAAATAAAAATTAATATTATTACCTAAATAATTCCTATTTAAAACTAAATACTTACCTATAAAATAAACCCTAAGCTAGCTACAATATAACTAATAGTTACATTGTAGCTAGCTTAGGGTTTATTTTTATTTTACAGGCAAGTTTGTATTTATTTTAACTAGGTAGAATAGTTATTAAATAGGTATTAACTATTTAATAACTACCTAGCTAAAATAAATACAAAAGTACCTGTAAAATAAAACATAACCTAAGTTACAATAACACCTAACACTACACTATAATTAAATAAATTAACTAAATTAACAACGATTAAATAAATTAAATTAGCTAAAGTACAAAAACAAACAAACACTAAATTACAGAAAATAATAAACAAATTACAAAATATTTAAACTAATTACACCTAATCTTATAGCCCTATCAAAATAAAAAAGCCCCCTAGCCTAAACTAAACTATCAATAGCCCTTAAAAGGGCCTTTTGCGGGGCATTGCCCCAAAGTAATCGGCTCTTTTACCTGTAAAAAAAAAATACAAACACCCCCCCAACAGTAAAACCCACCACCCACACAACCAACCCCCCAAATAAAATACTATCTAAAAAAAACTAAGCTCCCCATTGCCCTTTTAAGGGCATTTGGATGGGCATTGCCCTTAAAAGGGCAGTTAGCTCTTTTGCGGCCCAAACCCTAATCTAAAAAATAAAACCCACCCAATACACGCTTAAAAAAACCTAACACTAACCCCCTGAAGATCGACTTACTGTTCTGAAGAATGGACATCCATCCTCAAGAAAGCGGCAGAAGGGAGTATGGCGGTTTGGGGGTTAATATGTTTATTATAGTGGCGGCGACGTTGGGGGCAGCAGATTAGGGGTTAATAAGTGTAGGTAGGTTGCAGCGACATTGGGGGCAAGTTAGGGGTTAATAAATATAATGTAGGTGTCAGCGATGTTGGGGCCAGCAGATTAGGGGTTCATAAGTATATTTAGGTGGCGGCGGTGTCCGGAGTGGCAGATTAGGGGTTAATAAATATAATGCAGGTATCGGGGGCAGCAGATTAGGGTTAATAAGTGTAAAATTAGGGGTGTTTAGACTCAGGGTTCATGTTAGGGTGTAGACATAACTTTTATTTGCCCATAGGAATCAATGGGGCTGCGTTACTGAGTTTTACGCTGCTTTTTTGCAGGTTTTAGACTTTTTCCTATGGGGAAATCGTGCACGAGCACGTATGACCAGCTCACCGCTGACTTAAGCAATGCTGGTATTGGAGTGCTCAACGCTCACTTCTTGCCTTTTAACACCGGGTTTGTAAAAACCTGTAATACCAGCGCTGTATTTGAGAGAAAACTGCTCATTAGCACCGCACAGCCGCTAACGCAAAACTCGTAATATTGCCGTTTTCATCTCTAAATCATTTAGCAAAAACAATTAACTGAAATAAGGCACCAACAGATATTTGAAATGTGGTACTCCTCCTGTAAATAGGTCAGTATTTTTCAAAGCTGTTTCCTTTATCTTGTGATCTACATCCTTATTATTTTTTGTTTTATAGATGCCCTTGTCAACCCTAATTAGGTAATCCACTGTTTAGTAATAACATTTGTATTGTATTTCTAAGCAGAAAAGGCCTCCAAAGTTGATCATTGTTTGATGTGGAAATGGATTAGGAAGCTTGTGGTTTATAGATCCTTTGTTAGGATACAAATGTGGAAGAAGGCGGCTGCTCGTGGCATTCAGCTCTTTTGTAGCTGGATTTTTTTTGTAACATTCCAGATCTTAGTGTGTTGAACTTTCATAAGAATAAATCGGGCTTTGAAAATAGCCGAATGCCATGAGTGGTGGCCTTCTTCTACATTTGGATCCTAAAGTGGGATCCGAATGCACATTCCGAATAGATACAAATATGCTAAGCTGAACCTGAAACATTTGTTCTTTCAGGTCACTGAAGGAGAACTTTATGGCAAAAACCCTGGTAACCACAGATTCTAAAAACAATTTGCTGTTTTTTAGAGATGGGCAAATGTTTCGCAACATTCGAAAAATGAAACAGATTTTAACACGTTCTTTTTTTTCGAATTTTAAATGTTTGTAGTACAATATTCTAACATTTGTTTAATGTAAAAGTATTTCTATTGCTTTCTTTAACCCTTTGAGTGCTAAGCCCTTTCCCACCTGGGTGCTAAGCTGTTTTAAGGTTTTTTTTCTTTTTTGAAATATATTTTTTTCAGATCCCCAAGACTTACACTGTTGGAAAGGTTATGCTATTACCTTTCCAACGGTGGGTCATGAGATACAGGCTTCTAAGCAGCATTCCCCCTTTTCCTATACTTAACATTGTAATTTTTAAATAAAGTTGCGCAGTGATGTTACCGCGTATAACGGGAAGCCCCGGCGATGCCTGTCACTATACAGGCCCGACCGCCAGGGTAGGAGCGGGTGGGAGCCCCCAGATCTCCCTCAAGGTGGGAGAGTGCTAGCGACGGCTCTGAGCCGTCATTAGCACCTGAGTGGGAAACTCTGCACTGAAAGAGTTAAATGTAATATTCGATTCAATTTTTTCTAGTAATTTGATTCAAATTATGCAAGTTTTAATTAAAAAAAATTGAATTTATGTATTTGTAATAGTATGTCTAATGCTTTCTTGGGCTGCTGTAGTAGCTAAGAACGCCAATCGATTGAAACAAATAAAGCAGCTTTCTACATGAAGTATGAGGTATACATGAAGTATCTTATACTTCTTGAATGAAAGTCCCCTTTATTTGTTTCAATAGTCATTCCTAGCGTTTGTAAAACGCTAGGATCGACTTTCACTTTAAATGTAATATTTGAATTATTCAATATTCAAAATAGAAACATTCAAATTGATAAATTTGTTTCTATTATGTATCAATTTACTAAATTCCCTACCACATGAACTATTGAACTTCTTTATAGTATTTATTAAATTGAATATTACATTCCAAATTTTGATTGTGGACATTCAATTTAATTATGAACATTTGAAATCCAAAGTGACATTCGAAAACTGTAAATAGCATTCGATTATAGAATTTTTAAGAATATTCGTTATTTTCAACATTTGATTATGTAAATCGAATTTCTACAATAATATTCGTTCTAACATTCAAATTAGAATATAAACACATTTACCCATCCCTACTGTTTTCCCTTTGAAGGCAAACCATTGTTTTCTTTTATCCAAGTTGATATTTTAATGTTGATGTAAAGTATTATTTATTTTATAGAGATCATTCTATAGAATGGTGAAAACCAACTTCCTAACAAATGGAGCTACAATTTGGTGTTTTATACATTTATCGCTATTAAACACACAATAGTATGTTTTCTTTCATACAGGTGATGAGTGTCCACTATCCATTACTCCTGGGAGTTACTCTTCCCTGCCACTAGGAGGAGGTAAAGATTTCCAAACTCCAAGAGCTCTATAAAACCTCTCCCGCCTTAAATAGTTTTGTCTATGCCTCCGCTGGAGAAAGGTGAAAAATGAAGATGTGCTTGTTATTCTTCTGTGAGAGAGGTTCTTAGACTGAGTTGAGTCCCATTTCCCCCCAGAGTGCAGTGGGTTTTTTTTTGCACCTCATGGGAAATGAGTCACTTGCTTTGGTCTGCATGCTTCAGGTTAGTGCACTTAAGCCCTCAGGCTTGCACACATTGTTTTTTTTCATGCATAGGGCACTTTTCTTTTTACGTGCGCCAACCTTTGGGTTCATTCACACAAGCCCTCAGGATTGCACACTTCGGGTTTTGGATCGCTTTTCTCTTTATTTGCTGTCGAGTTTTGTGCGCCTTCCCTATCTTTTAGCGCTGTCTCTAGTTGTCTGATGTTGAATTTGTTTGTTTCGGATTAGTGCGCCTAGCCTAGTATGTTTTTTAAAGAGCTACTTTTGGAGTGAGTACATTTTCCCTTTCTTTAAGAGCTCTTTTTGTAGGGGTATAACTTTTAATTTATTTATGCATTTTTCTATTTTTGTAGTTTGCAGCAATTATGGAGCTTTCTGTTTTCTGTCTCTAAATCTTCCTTAGAAGCAGGGCCCTCTGAATATGTTTGATGTGTTTATTCTAAACAGGCGGAGGTATCTCCTCCAGCATATTTTTGTAACACCTGCCTTACTGTTTTCATGTGTTCGGACCAATATAATGCTGCTCTTGCTTGTAAGGGTATTATTTCTCCTTCTTTTTGTTCTTTACAGATTTGTTCAACTGATTTCACCCCTGGTGTAAAGGACTTCATCCGTTCAATGGATTCTGTTCCTTTATGCCGCCTTCAAGTATGCGCAAAGGTCAGTTTTATATTGCCTTCTATTAGTTCTAAACCTTCTGAGGCTAACGTTTCTGTTAATTTTTTTGATGAGTCCTCAGAAGGAGAGGGTTTTTTTCTCATGATCAGGTGTCTTCCTCTGATCATGAACCAGAATCATCCTCTTTTTTTTGTTTAAAGTTGACCATATTTATCCTCTTTTAAAGGAGGTTTTGCTTACTTTAGAGGTTAAATATCCTAAGGTAGTGAAGGATACATCTACTAATCATGTAGATGATATCTTTAAGCCTTTGGTTAAAGCCTCTGGGATTTTTCCTGTCCCTGATGCTGTCTCTGAGATAGTGTCTAGGGAATGGTATAAGACAGGTAATCCTTTTAATCCTCCTGCAAGATTTAAGAAAATCACTTACTTGCATTTAATATTGAGCTTTGGGAGACTGTCCCTAAGGTGGATGGGGCCATTTCTACCCTGGCTAAGCGTACTACTATTCATCTGGAAGATAGGAAGTTAGAGTCCTTTCATAGAAGGGCCTTTTGCGTAGTATCTCTGAGCAGTTTTCTAATAAATCTGCTAGTGAAGGTTTTTTAAACCTTTTAGGATTGCTTATATGTGCTAATTCTTTCATTTGTGATGTTGTATTTGACATCATTAAGATTAATGCCAAGACTGTGTCTTTGGCAGTTCTTTCCAGAAGAGCTTTTTGGTTAAAATCATGGTCTGCTATGGTGTCTTAATCTAGAATACTATCTCTTTCTTTTCAAGGAAAGAAGTTGTTTGGCTCTGCTTTAGATTTTTTTTTTTAATCTCTTTTTTTATTAAATAGAAGAAACAATAATTTGATGTACATAAACAATATTATCATACCCCCAAATTAAATTTCAATTGTGTTAAGGTATTTCTACTGTTACTGGAGGTAAGTAAGCTTTTCTTCTTCAGGACAAGAAGTCCAGGGGTTAATCTAACACTTCCAATAGTTTTTGTTCGTTTCATCAGAACAAGGAACAAAAAAAATCTGATTTCTCCTCTCAAAAACAAGGTCCTTCTGTCTCTGCCTGGAAAAAGCCCAAGAATCTGATAAGGGGCAGGCTTGGTCTTTTTCAGGAAGCCTGGCTTCAGTCTGTTACAGAACCATGGGTGCTAAATATAGTGTGGCGGGGTTATTTGATAGATTTCAGAACAAGGCCTCCAAGAAGGTCTATTTTGTCCAATGTTCCAAAGAATCTGTTGAAGACCCAAGCCTTTTTTTCAGTCAGTTTTGGATTTAGAAACTATGGGAGTGATTGTTTTAGTTCCATTGTTGGAACAAGGGAGAGGATTTTATTCAAATCTCTTCATTGTCCCAAAAAAGATGGGAACTTTCAGACCAGTTCTAAAAGCCCTGAACAAGTTTGTCAAAGTTCCTACTTTCAAAATTGAGACTATTTGGACTATTCTGCCTTTTGTTCAGAAAGATCAGTTTATGTCCACAATAGATTTAAAGGATTCTTACCTTCATGTTCCCATTCAGAGGGAACATTATTAGCTTCTGAGGTTTGCATTTCTAGACAGGCAATTTCAGTTTGTTTTTTCCACCCTTTGGTCTGGCTACAGCTCCGAGAATTTTCTCAAAAGTTCTGGGTACTTTGGTTCCTCAGGCAAGGGTTACTTTTCTGGGGGTTCAGACAGATTTAGATTGCATTAGACTTTCTTTAAAAGATCAAATAAGCTGAAGCTGGTTTCAGCCTGTCAAAACCTTCAGACTCTTTCTTTTCCCTCAGTTCTCTTTGTATGAAGGTATTAGGTCTCTTGATTGCTGCATTGGATGCTATTTTTCATATGAGGACTCTTCAGCTTTGCATGCTTTGACAGTGATACAGGGATCATACTCTAGTGTCTCAGGAGATCTTTCTGGCTCACAGAACAGGTCAGTCCCTGTCTTGATAGCTGAATCATCATACTTTTGATGGCTTGGAGATTGAACGGTTAGACATAGAGGTTTTTCAGACTCTGTGATTAAGGCTTTGATTCAGGCTCGTAAGCCTGTGACTAGGAACATTTATCATAAGGTCTGGAAGACCTTTATTTTTTGGTGTTTAGATTATTGTTTTTCTTGGCATTCTTTCAGAATTCCTAGGATTGTGTATTTTTTACAGGATGTCTGGATAAGGGCCTATCTGCCAGTTCTTTGAAGGGGCAGATTTCTGCTCTTTCAGTTTTGTTTCATATGAAGATTGCCAAGCTTCTTGATATTCATGGTTTTGTTTAAGCTTTTGCAGGTATTAAGCCTTTTATTAAGCAAATTTCTCCACCGTGGCATCTAAATTTGTTTTTTAAGGTTATGCAGGCTTCTCCAATTGAACCTATGCATAAGGTGGATATTAAGCTTCTTTCTCAGAAAGTTTTGATTTTTTTGGTTAACTCTTCTGCTAAAAAAGTTTAAGAATTGTCCGCTCTTTCTTGTGATTCTCATTTTTCATCAGGATTAGACAGTTTGGAGAACTAAGTTTGACTTTTTGCCTAAGGTTGTATCTTCAGACAAAATAAGTTGAGCGATTGTTGTCCCTATTTTGTTTTCTAATCCTATGAATTCTTCAGAAAGGATTCTTCAGAATATGGATGTTGTTAGAGCCTTGAAGTATTATGTTGATGCTACTAAAGATTTCAGACAAACCTCTAGTTTGTTTGTCTGTTTTTCTGGTTCCAAAAGAGGGCAGAAATATACTGTAGTTTATTTGGCTTCTTGGTTGAAACTTTTGATCCATAAAGCTTACTTGGAGAAGAGACCAAATTGACAGGGTAGCTACTTGCTCTTTTTTGCATACTTTTACTAAGTTTTACCATTTTTATGTTTTTTATTCTTCTTTAGGAAAGTCCTTCAGGCAGTAGTCTTAGCATAATGTTAAAGTGAAGGTAAAGTTAGCCTTTCTTAAAGACAACCTACCATTTATCATTATCCCCTTCATGTAGTCGCTAAGTTGTTTTTTTTTATTTCTGCCATAGTTTTAATAAAAATTATATTTCTAATTCACCACTGTTTTGATCCCGACTCCTCCCAAGCCCTACTTCCTCCTTCATTGTGTGACGTCTTCAGCTGTCCCACCCGCTCTCTAGGTGCTCTCAAATGCGCGTTCACGATCTAGGATTACGATGCGCATGCGCAAATCGCCAATACCGCTTTTCAATGTGCATGCGATAATCACCGTTCAATATTTTCTTCTAGGGGAATTCATAGCTGTTACAAATACGCATGCGTGAAATGGGAGCGCGTTTGGATTTCATTATGAAGAAAAATGTAATAGCGCATGCGCAGCTGAAAGAAGGGGCGGATGAGGTGGAGTGACGGCCGTCTAATGGACAGAATTTCAATTGGGTTTGAGTAAAACGTGAACGACAGATAAAAAGAAATACAGGTTGAATTTGTGGATCATTTATGCATTGCTTTATATGGCGATAACGTTATATATACACCAAAATATGAAAATTGATGAATGAAACTCATATTTAATTTACAAACAAAATGCTATACTCGGTCAACATTATGGTAAGTTTACCTTCACTTTAAGGTCATTTTAAGTGCATATAAAAAAAAAAAAACTTCCAATAATAATTTTTTTCGATTCTATTTGGGTTCTGGATTCAACTTTCTCTGTAAAAATGTTTTTTGTTTTTCTTTTATTTTTATCCTGTCTTTATTTTTCATTACTTTTGGACTCCACAGCTTGGGTATTAGTTTATAGGAGTAATGGATTGAGGACTCTCACCACCTGTATAAAAAATAATTTATGCTTACTTGATGGTGTTGAGAGTCAACAAGACCCCACCCTGTTTATTTTCTGTTGATGGTTTATTTTTGTGCACATCTTTCTTCCCTACTCCTATTATTTTACTATTATTACTTTTTTCTACCTCTTTTGCTTGGCTACATATCAGACTTGTTTACCAGTGAGGTAGGGGTTTTTATAGAGCTCTTGGGGTTTGGGAATCTTTGCCTCTTCCTAGTGACTAGGAATAGTAATTCCCAGGAGTTATTGATCATGGTCTCTCACCACCAGGAAATAAATGAATTTATCAGGTAAACATAATTATTTTTTTTAATACCCAGTGGCCCAGGGACAGATTTAGGTAAGGTTACAGGGCACCCTCTGATCAGGATTGCAGCCTCAGCCATGTTTTATGGGCAGCTAAGAGGTAATACATGCTTCAATAAGGAACATAAATAGTGCTGCTGAACATACATGAATAGTGTTGTACTATTCATGTTCCTCCCTGCACACCCTGAAGCATGTGTAGCTCATATATATCCAGGGAAATATGGACATGGTGGCAACCCTACCTCTTACTGCTGTCCTCCCCTCCAAAGGGCTCTTTTGAGACTGTTCTGTACTGTTAAGTCAGGATCAGACTGATATGCTACAGGAAAGTTCTTCTCTGTGAAAGGCACATGTTGAGCAAAAAAAAGGCTGCTTCTAGGGTGGTAACTAGCCATAGAACAAGTTATTATGCTATTGTTCTTCCCAGGTTGAGCGCTTCTCGCTTTTTATTTATGCAGCTTATTTGTCTGTATCGGTTCAGCATTATTCTCAGTCTGGAGGATGCATTTTCTCCCTATTTCAGATCATTTTCAGTAAAGTTTTTGTCTTGCTGAAGAAAAACAGAGTGTGATGTCATCAGTGGGCTGAGCTTGGCAGCCATTTCAAAGTGACCAGTAACAATAGTCTTTTTAAAATAACTTTTTACTGTTACTGCTGCATGATAAAGATATGGTGCAGGAGGCTATTTGCAGCCTAATCTAAAATAAGACTTTAAGATGAATAAGGTTTAGACTGTCCCTTTAACTATAATTTTTATTGAAAGTCAACTTGACAAGAACAAATTATACCATTTTGAGGTTACATCAATATATGTTGCAATAGTATGTACAGTATTTATATCACCAACAAATGGTAAGAGGTTGCTAGAACCCACAAGTATTTTTGCTTATGTCAAGTTGGAAGGAAAACATTTTTTATATGCAGAATGAATATATCATCCAAAAGATAATGCATAACATTCTATAACATAGACTGGACTGTCCTTGTTAAAAATAAATGTATATGCCAAAGTCTGTAATTCTGTATCAGACTAGGATGTTTAGTTGACTTTGCAAGCTATAATACTTCTGGGAAACTAAAGTAACTTTTATTTTTTCAGGAAGCAATTATTCTAGGTAACTAAATTATGGACCATTTTTCCATTTGTGTTTTTAAAGTTTAAAAAAAATGATTTCTGGAAGTTAAGTGAAACAGCGAAACATAACAATTTGTAGTCTCACTTTTTCTTTTCTTGTTTACTGAAGCAAAATGAGCGGTTTTCTAAGGGCAATCTCTACTATCCGAGATAAACAAATAATCAAAAATTACAAACCACAGCTACCGTTTCCTCTTTGAATCATGTACATAGATGTTGTGTCTCTTTTTCTCTTGTTAAGTGTATCCAGTCCACGGATCATCCATTACTTGTGGGATATTCTCCTTCCCAACAGGAAGTTGCAAGAGGATCACCCACAGCAGAGCTGCTATATAGCTCCTCCCCTCACTGCCATATCCAGTCATTCTCTTGCAACTCTCAACAAAGATGGAGGTCGTAAGAGGACTGTGGTGTTTTATACTTAGTTTATTTCTTTAATCAAAAGTTTGTTATTTTTAAATGGTACCGAAGTGTACTGTTTATCTCAGGCAGTATTTAGAAGAAGAATCTGCCTGCGTTTTCTATGATCTTAGCAGAAGTAACTAAGATCCTTTGCTGTTCTCACATATTCTGAGGAGTGAGGTAACTTCAGAGGGGGAATGGCGTGCAGGTTTTCCTGCAATAAGGTATGTGCAGTTAATATTTCTCTTGTTAAGTGTGTTCAGTCCACGGGTCATCCATTACTTATGGGATATATTCTCCTCCCCAACAGGAAGTTGCAAGAGGATCACCCAAGCAGAGCTGCTACATAGCTCCTCCCCTCACATGTCATATCCAGTCATTCTCTTGCAACCCTCAACAAAGAAGGAGGTCGCGGGAGGAGTTGGAGTTTTTACTTAATTATTCTTCAATCAAAAGTTTGTTATTTTAAATGGCACCGGAGTGTGCTGTTTTTTCTATCTCAGGCAGTATTTGGAAGAAGAAACTGCCTGCGTTTTCTATGATCTTAGCAGGCGTAACTAAGATCCACTGGCTGTTCTCGACATTCTGAGGAGTGGGGTAACTTCAGAACATGGGAATAGCATGCGGGGTCCACCGCAAATGAGGTATGTGCAGTACAATATTTTCTGGGAATGGAATTGACTAAGAAAATACTGCTGTTACCCGTATGATGTAAGTACAGCCTTAAATGCAGTAGTAGTGACTGGTATCAGGCTGATAAATGTATGCACAGTAGAGTTATTTTCTAGGGACTAGAATTTGACTGTGAAAATACTGTTAATACTGAAATAATGCTTAAGCCTTATCTGCAGTGGTAGCGACTGGTTGCAGGCTTAGTAATAACTTTGCATGACATTTAAAGAAGTTTATTTTCAAAATGTTTACTGGCATGTTATTCGTTTTGTGAGGTACTTTGGTGATAAATCCTTTGGGCATGAATTTTTTTCCACATGGCTAACGTATATTTCTGCATAGAAACCGTTATATCAGGTCTCCCACTGTTGTAAATGAGCGGGAGGGGCCTCTTTTTAGCGCCTTGTTGCGCAGTTAAAATTCTAGCACAGTCTTCCTGCTTCTTCCTCCTTGATCCAGGACGTCTCTAGAGAGCTCAGGGGTCTTCAAAATTCGTTTTTTGAGGGAGGTAATCAGTCACAGCAGACCTGTGACAGTGTGTTAGACTGTGATAAAAACGTTTTATATTAATTTGATATCCATTTTTTTTGGGTACTGAGGGGTTAATCATCCGGTTGCTAATGAGTGCAATCCTCTGCTAATTAATACATTTAAAGAATTGTTGACTATAACTGAATTATTCTTTAGTTACTCAACTGTGTTTTTTAAAAGCGCTGCAGCGTTTTTTATATTGCTTGCAAACTTATTGAAAGTATTTTCCAAGCTTGCTAGCTTCATTACTAGTCTGTTTAAACATGTCTGATACAGAGGAATCTGCTTGTTCATTATGTTTAAAAGCCGTTGTGGAGCCCAATAGAAATATGTGTACCAATTGTATTGATGTTACTTTGAAAAATCAATCTGTTCTGCTTAAAAAATTATCACCAGACAACGAGGGGGCAGTTATGCCGTCTAACTCTCCTCACGTGTCAGTACCTTCGTCTCCCGCTCGGGAGGTGCGTGAGATTGAGGCGCCAAGTACATCAAGGCCCTTACAAATCACTTTACATGATATGGCTAATGTTATGAAAGAAGTGTTATACAATATGCCAGAGTTAAGAGGCAAGCGCGACAGTTCTGGGTTAAGGACAGAGCGCGCCGATGACACGAGAGCCATGTCTGATACTGCGTCACAATTTGCAGAACATGACGGAGAGCTTCATTCTGTGGGTGACGGTTCTGATTCGGGGAGACCGGATTCAGAAATTTCAAATTTTAAATTTAAGCTTGAGAACCTCCGCGTGTTGCTAGGGGAGGTGTTAGCGGCTCTGAATGATTGTGACACGGTGGCAATCCCGGAGAAATTATGTAAGCTGGATAAATACTACGCGGTGCCGGTGTGTACTGACGTTTATCCTATACCAAAGAGGCTTACAGAGATTATTAGTAAGGAGTGGGATAGACCCGGTGTGCCTTTTTTCCCTCCTCCGATATTTAGAAAAATGTTCCCTATAGACGCCACCACACGAGACTTATGGCAGACGGTCCCTAAGGTGGAGGGAGCAGTTTCTACTTTAGCCAAGCGTACCACTATCCCGGTGGAGGATAGCTGTGCTTTCTCAGATCCAATGGATAAAAAATTAGAGGGTTATCTTAAGAAAATGTTTATTCAACAAGGTTTTATATTACAGCCTCTTGCATGCATTGCGCCTGTCACTGCTGCAGCGGCATTCTGGTTTGAGTCTCTGGAAGAGGCGATTCGCACAGCACCATTGGATGAGTCTCTGAGCAAGATTAGAACCCTTAAGCTGGCTAATGTGTTTGTTTCGGATGCCGTAGTGCATTTAACCAAACTTACGGCTAAAATTTCCGGATTCGCCATACAGGCGCGAAGAGCGCTTTGGCTTAAATCCTGGTCAGCAGATGTAACTTCTAAGTCTAAATTACTAAACATTCCTTTCAAAGGGCAGACCTTATTCGGGCCCGGCTTGAAGGAAATTATTGCTGACATTACTGGAGGTAAGGGCCACACCCTTCCTCAGGACAGGGCCAAATCGAAGGCCAAACAGTCTAATTTTCGTGCCTTTCGTAATTTCAAGGCAGGAGCAGCATCAACTTCCTCCGCTCCAAAACAGGAAGGAACTACTGCTCGTTACAGACAGGGTTGGAAAAGCAACCAGTCATGGAACAAGGGCAAGCAGGCCAGAAAGCCTACTTCCGCCCCTAAGACGGCATGAAGTCAGGGCCCCCTTTCCGGAGACGGATCTAGTGGGGGGCAGACTATCTCTCTTCGCCCAGGCTTGGGCAAGAGATGTACAGGATCCCTGGACGCTGGAGATTATATCTCTGGGATACCTTCTGGATTTCAAGACTTCTCCTCCACAAGGGAGGTTTCATCTGTCAAGGTTATCAACAAACCGAGTAAAGAAAGAGGCATTTCTACAATGTGTACAAGACCTCTTAGTGATGGGAGTGATCCACCCAGTTCCGCGGACGGAACAGGGGCAAGGGTTTTATTCAAATCTGTTTGTGGTTCCCAAGATAGAGGGAACCTTCAGACCAATCTTAGATTTAAAAATCTTAAACAAATTCCTAAGGGTTCCATCGTTCAAGATGGAAACCATTCGGTCCATCCTACCCATGATCCAAGAGGGTTAATATATGACCACAGTGGATTTAAAGGATGCCTACCTTCACATACCGATTCACAAAGATCATTATCGGTACCTAAGGTTTGCCTTTCTAGACAGGCATTACCAGTTTGTAGCGCTTCCCTTCGGGTTGGCTACGGCCCCGAGAATTTTTACAAAGGTTCTGGGCTCTCTTCTGGCGGTACTAAGACCACGAGGCATAGCGGTGGCTCCGTACCTAGACGACATTCTGATACAAGCGTCAAGTTTTCAAAATGCAAAGTCTCATACAGAGATAGTTCTAGCATTTCTGAGGTCGCATGGGGGGAAAGTGAACGTGGAAAAGAGTTCTCTGTTACCACTCACAAGGGTCCCTTTTCTAGGGACTCTTATAGATTCTGTAGAGATGAAGATTTACCTGACGGAGTCCAGGCTATCAAAACTTCTCAATGCTTGCCGTGTCCTTCACTCCATTCCAAGTCCATCAGTAGCTCAGTGCATGGAAGTGATCGGCTTAATGGTCGCGGCGATGGACATAGTGCCATTTGCGCGCCTACATCTCAGACCGCTGCCACTATGCATGCTAAGTCAATGGAACGGGGATTACTCAGATCTGTCCCCTTTGCTAAATCTGGACCAGGAGACCAGAGATTCTCTTCTCTGGTGGTTATCACGGGTTCATCTGTCCAAAGGAATGTCCTTTCGCAGACCAGATTGGACGATTGTAACAACAGATGCCAGCCTACTAGGCTGGGGAGCAGTCTGGAACTCCCTGAAGGCTCAGGGATCGTGGACTCAGGAGGAGAAACTCCTCCCAATAAACATTCTAGAATTAAGGGCAATATTCAATGCTCTTCTAGCTTGGCCTCAGTTGGCAACACTGAGGTTCATCAGATTTCAGTCGGACAACATCACGACTGTGGCTTACATCAATCATCAAGGGGGAACCAGGAGTTCCCTAGCGATGTTGGAAGTCTCGAAGATAATTCGCTGGGCAGAGTCTCACTCTTGCCACCTGTCAGCGATCTACATCCCAGGCGTGGAGAACTGGGAGGTGGATTTTTTAAGTCGCCAGACTTTTCATCCGGGGGAGTGGGAACTTCACCGGAGGTATTTGCCCAACTATTCTTCGTTGGGGCAAACCGGATCTGGATCTCATGGCATCTCGCCAGAACGCCAAGCTTCCTTGTTACGGATCCAGGTCCAGGGACCCTGGAGCGGTGCTGGTAGATGCACTAGCAGCCCCTTGGGTTTTCAACATAGCTTATGTGTTTCCACCTTTTCCGTTGCTTCCTCGACTGATTGCCAGGATCAAACAGGAGAGAGCATCGGTGATTCTGATAGCGCCTGCGTGGCCACGCAGGACCTGGTATGCAGACCTAGTGGACATGTCGTCCTGTCCACCATGGTCTCTACCCCTGAGGCAGGACCTTCTAATTCAGGGTCCTTTCAACCATCCAAACCTAATTTCTCTGAGGCTGACTGCTTGGAAATTGAACGCTTGATTCTATCAAAGCGTGGGTTTTCGGATTCGGTTATTGATACATTAATACAGGCTCAGAAACCTGTTACCAGAAAAATTTACCACAAGATATGGCGTAAATATTTATATTGGTGTGAATCCAAGAGTTACTCATGGAGTAAGGTTAGGATTCCTAGGATATTGTCTTTTCTACAAGAGGGTTTAGAAAAGGGCTTATCCGCTAGTTCACTAAAGGGACAGATTTATGCTCTGTCTATTCTTTTACACAAGCGTCTGGCAGAGAATCCAGACATCCAGGCTTTTTGTCAGGCTTTGGCTAGGATTAAGCCTGTGTTTAAAGCTGTTGCTCCTCCGTGGAGCTTAAACTTGGTTCTTAAAGTTCTCCAGGGTGTTCCGTTTGAACCCCTTCATTCCATTGATATTAAGCTTTTATCTTGGAAAGTTCTGCTTTTGATGGCTATTTCCTCGGCTCGTAGAGTCTCTGAGTTATCTGCCTTACATTGTGATTCTCCTTATCTGATCTTTCATTCAGACAAGGTAGTCCTGCGTACTAAACCTGGGTTTTTACCTAAGGTTGATTCTAACAAGAATATCAATCAAGAGATTGTTGTTCCATCCTTATGTCCTAATCCTTCTTCAAAGAAGGAACGTCTTTTGCATAATCTAGATGTGGTCCGTGCTTTGAAGTTCTACTTACAGGCAAGTAAAGTTTTTCGACAAACTTCTTCTCTGTTTGTCGTTTACTCTGGACAGAGGAGAGGTCAAAAGGCTTTGGCTACCTCTCTCTCTTTTTGGCTTCGTAGCATAATACGCTTAGCCTATGAGACTGCTGGACAGCAGCCTCCTGAAAGAATTACAGCTCATTCCACTAGAGCTGTGGCTTCCACCTGGGCCTTTAAGAATGAGGCCTCTGTTGAACAGATTTGCAAGGCTGCAACTTGGTCTTCACTTCATACTTTTTCCAAATTTTACAAATTTGACACTTTTGCTTCTTCGGAGGCTGTTTTTGGGAGAAAGGTTCTACAGGGAGTGGTTCCTTCTGTTTAATGTTCCTGCCTTGTCCCTCCCATCATCCGTGTACTTTAGCTTTGGTATTGGTATCCCATAAGTAATGGATGACCCGTGGACTGAACACACTTAACAAGAGAAAACATAATTTATGCTTACCTGATAAATTTATTTCTCTTGTAGTGTGTTCAGTCCACGGCCCGCCCTGTCTATTTGAGGCAGGTTCTAAATTTTAAATTATAATTCCAGTCACCACTGCACCCTATAGTTTCTCCTTTCTCGTCTTGTTTCGGTCGAATGACTGGATATGACATGTGAGGGGAGGAGCTATGTAGCAGCTCTGCTTGGGTGATCCTCTTGCAACTTCCTGTTGGGGAGGAGAATATATCCCATAAGTAATGGATGACCCGTGGACTGAACACACTACAAGAGAAATAAATTTATCAGGTAAGCATAAATTATGTTTTTTCTAGGGATGGAATTTGCTAGAAAATGCTGCTGATACCGAAGTAATGTAAGTAAAGCCTTAAATGCAGTGATAGCGACTGGTATCAGGCTTATTAATAGAGATACATACTCTTATAAAAGTGTAATTTAAAACGTTTGCTGGCATGTTTAATCGTTTTTTATATATGTTTGGTGATAAAACTTATTGGGGCCTAGTTTTTTCCACATGGCTGGCTTGAATTTTGCCTAGAAACAGTTCCCTGAGGCTTTCCACTGTTTTAATATGAGTGGGAGGGGCCTATTTTAGCGCTTTTTTGCGCAGAAAATTACAGACACAGACATCCAGCTTATTCCTGCATGATCCAGTACTTCTCTGAAGGGCTCAAAAGGCTTCAAAAGTCGTATTGAGGGAGGTAAAAAGCCACAGTAGAGCTGTGGCAGTTGTTGTGACTGTTTGAAAAACGTTTTTGTCATTTGTTATTCCGTTTTTGGTATTAAGGGGTTAATCATCCATTTGCAGGTGGGTGCAATGCTCTGCTAACTTATTACATACATTGTAAAAATTTTGTTAGTGTAACTGCCTTTTTTCACTGTTATTTCAAATTTGGACAAAATTTGTGTTTCTTAAAGGCACAGTAACGTTTTTTATATTGCTTGTAAACTTGTTTTAAAGTGTTTTCCAAGCTTGCTAGTCTCATTGCTAGTCTGTTTAAACATGTCTGACACAGAGGAACTTACTTGTTCATTATGTTTGAAAGCCATGGTGGAGCCCCATAGGAGATTGTGTACTAAATGTATTGATTTCACCTTAAACAGTAAAGATCAGTCTTTATCTATAAAAGAATTATCACCAGAGGGTTCTGTCGAGGGGGAAGTTATGCCGACTAACTCTCCCCACGTGTCAGACCCTTCGCCTCCCGCTCAGGGGACGCACGCTAGTATGGCGCCAATTACATCAGGGACGCCCATAGAGATTACCTTGCAGGACATGGCTGCAATCATGAATAATACCCTGTCAGAGGTATTATCTAGATTGCCTGAATTAAGAGGCAAGCGCGATAGCTCTGGGGTTAGGAGAGATACAGAGCTTGCAAATGCTGTAAGAGCCATGTCTGACACTGTGTCACAGTATGCAGAACATGAGGACGGAGAGCTTCAGTCTGTGGGTGACATCTCTGACTCGGGGAAACCTGATTCAGAGATTTCTAATTTTAAATTTATGCTTGAGAACCTCCGTGTATTGCTTGGGGAGGTATTAGCTGCTCTGAATGACTGTAACACAGTTGCAATTCCAGAGAAATTGTGTAGGCTGGATAGATACTATGCGGTGCCGGTGTGTACTGATGTTTTTCCTATACCTAAAAGGCTTACAGAAATTATTAGCAAGGAGTGGGATAGACCCGGTTTGCCCTTTTCCCCACCTCCTATATTTAGAAAAATGTTTCCAATAGACGCCACTACACGGGACTTATGGCAGACGGTCCCTAAGGTGGAGGGAGCAGTTTCTACTTTAGCAAAGCGTACCACTATCCCGGTTGAGGACAGTTGTGCTTTTTCAGATCCAATGGATAAAAAATTGGAGGGTTACCTTAAGAAAATGTTAATTCAACAAGGTTTTATTTTACAGCCCCTTGCATGCATTGCGCTTGTCACTGCTGCGGCGGCATTCTGGTTTGAGGCCCTGGAAGAGGCCATCCATACAGCTCCATTGAATGAAATTATTGACAAGCTTAGAACGCTTAAGCTAGCTAACTCATTTGTTTCTGATGCCATTGTTCATTTGACTAAACTAACGGCTAAGAATTCCGGATTCGCCATCCAGGCGCGTAGGGCGCTATGGCTTAAATCCTGGTCAGCTGACGTGACTTCAAAGTCTAAATTACTCAACATTCCTTTCAAGGGGCAGACCTTATTCTGGCCTGGCTTGAAGGAAATTATTGCTGACATTACTGGAGGCAAGGGTCATACCCTTCCTCAGGACAGGGCCAAATCACAGGCCAAAAAGTCTAATTTTCGTGCCTTTCGAAATTTCAAGGCAGGAGCAGCATCAAATTCCTCCGCTTCAAAACAAGAGGGAACTGTTGCTCATTCCAGACAGGCCTGGAAACCTAACCAGTCCTGGAACAAGGGCAAGCAGGCCAGAAAGCCTGCTACTGCCCCCAAGACAGCATGAAGGAACGACCCCCTATCCGGAAACGGATCTAGTGGGGGGCAGACTTTCTCTCTTCGCCCAGGCGTGGGCAAGAGATGTTCAGGATCCCTGGGCGTTGGAGATCATATCTCAGGGATATCTTCTGGACTTCAAAGCTTCTCCTCCACAAGGGAGATTTCATCTTTCAAGGTTATCAGCAAACCAGATAAAGAAAGAGGCATTCCTAAGCTGTGTGCAAGATCTCCTAGTAATGGGAGTGATCCATCCAGTTCCGCGGACGGAACAAGGACAGGGGTTTTATTCAAATCTGTTTGTGGTTCCCAAGAAAGAGGGAACCTTCAGACCAATTTTGGATCTAAAGATCTTAAACAAATTCCTCAGAGTTCCATCATTCAAAATGGAAACTATTCGGACCATCCTACCCATGATCCAAGAGGGTCAGTACATGACCACAGTGGACTTAAAGGATGCCTACCTTCACATACCGATTCACAAAGATCATCATCGGTTCCTAAGGTTTGCCTTTCTAGACAGGCATTACCAATTTGTAGCTCTTCCCTTCGGGTTGGCCACAGCCCGAGAATTTTTACAAAGATTCTGGGCTCACTTCTGGCGGTTCTAAGACCGCGAGGCATAGCGGTGGCTCCTTATCTAGACGACATCCTGATACAGGCGTCAAGCTTTCAAATTGCCAAGTCTCATACAGAGATAGTTCTGGCATTTCTGAGGTCGCATGGGTGGAAAGTGAACGTGAAAAAGAGTTCTCTATGCCCACTCACAAGAGTCTCCTTCCTAGGGACTCTTATAGATTCTGTAGAGATGAAAATTTACCTGACGGAGTCCAGGTTATCAAAACTTCTAAATGCTTGCCGTGTCCTTCATTCCATTCCACGCCCGTCAGTGGCTCAGTGCATGGAAGTAATCGGCTTAATGGTAGCGGCAATGGACATAGTGCCATTTGCGCGCCTGCATCTCAGACAGCTGCAATTATGCATGCTAAGTCAGTGGAATGGGGATTACTCAGATTTGTCCCCTCTACTAAATCTGGATCAAGAGACCAGAGATTTTCTTCTCTGGTGGCTATCTCGGGTCCATCTGTCCAAGGGTATGTCCTTTCGCAGGCCAGATTGGACGATTGTAACAACAGATGCCAGCCTTCTAGGTTGGGGTGCAGTCTGGAACTCCCTGAAGGCTCAGGGATCGTGGACTCAGGAGGAGAAACTCCTCCCAATAAATATTCTGGAGTTAAGAGCAATATTCAATGCTCTTCTAGCTTGGCCTCAGTTAGCAACCCTGCGGTTCATCAGATTTCAGTCGGACAACATCACGACTGTGGCTTACATCAACCATCAAGGGGGAACCAGGAGTTCCCTAGCGATGTTAGAAGTCTCAAAGATAATTCGCTGGGCAGAGTCTCACTCTTGCCACCTGTCAGCGATCCACATCCCAGGCGTAGAGAACTGGGAGGCGGATTTTCTAAGTCGTCAGACTTTTCATCTGGGGGAGTGGGAACTCCATCCGGAGATGTTTGCTCAACTGGTCCAACGTTGGGGCAAACCAGAACTGGATCTCATGGCATCTCGCCAGAACGCCAAGCTTCCTTGTTACGGATCCAGGTCCAGGGACCCGGGAGCGACGCTGATAGATGCTCTAGCAGCTCCTTGGTTCTTCAACCTGGCTTATGTGTTTCCACCGTTTCCTCTGCTCCCTTGACTGATTGCCAAAATCAAACAGGAGAGAGCATCGGTGATTCTGATAGCGCCTGCGTGGCCACGCAGGACCTGGTATGCAGACCTAGTGGACATGTCATCTCTTCCACCATGGACTCTGCCTCTGAGGCAGGACCTTCTAATACAAGATCCTTTCAATCATCCAAATCTAATTTCTCTGAGACTGACTGCATGGAGATTGAACGCTTGATTCTATCAAGGCGTGGCTTCTCCGAGTCAGTGATTGATACCTTAATACAGGCACGAAAGCCTGTCACCAGGAAAATCTACCATAAGATATATATTATTGGTGTGAATCCAAGAGTTACTCATGGAGTAAGGTTAGGATTCCTAGGATATTGTCCTTTCTCCAAGAGGGTTTGGACAAAGGCTTATCAGCTAGTTCTTTAAAGGGACAGATCTCTGCTCTGTCTATTCTTTTGCACAAGCGTCTGGCAGAGGTTCCAGACGTCCAGGCATTTTGTCAGGCTTTGGTTAGGATTAAGCCTGTGTTTAAAACTGTTGCTCCCCCGTGGAGCTTAAACTTGGTTCTTAAAGTTCTTCAGGGAGTTCAGTTTGAACCCCTTCATTCCATTGATATTAAACTTTTATCTTGGAAAGTTCTGTTTTTGATGGCTATTTCCTCGGCTCGAAGAGTCTCTGAGTTATCTGCCTTACAATGTGATTCTGCTTATCTGATCTTTCATTCAGACAAGGTAGTTCTGCGTACCAAACCTGGGTTTTTACCTAAGGTGGTTTCTAACAGGAATATCAATCAAGAGATTGTTGTTCCATCATTGTGTCCTAATCCTTCTTCAAAGAAGGAACGTCTTTTGCATAATCTGGACGTAGTCCGTGCCTTGAAGTTTTACTTACAGGCTACTAAAGATTTTCGTCAAACATCTGCCCTGTTTGTCGTTTACTCTGGACAGAGGAGAGGTCAAAAAGCTTCGGCAACCTCTCTCTCCTTTTGGCTTCGGAGCATAATACGCTTAGCCTATGAGACTGCTGGACAGCAGCCCCCTGAAAGGATTACAGCTCATTCTACTAGAGCTGTGGCTTCCACCTGGGCCTTTAAAAATGAGGCCTCTGTTGAACAGATTTGCAAGGCTGCGACTTGGTCTTCGCTTCACACCTTTTCAAAATTTTACAAATTTGATACTTTTGCTTCTTCGGAGGCTGTTTTTGGGAGAAAGGTTCTACAGGCAGTGGTTCCTTCCGTTTAAGTTCCTGCCTTGTCCCTCCCATCATCCGTGTACTTTAGCTTTGGTATTGGTATCCCACAAGTAATGGATGATCCGTGGACTGGATACACTTAACAAGAGAAAACACAATTTATGCTTACCTGATAAATGTATTTCTCTTGTAGTGTATCCAGTCCACGGCCCGCCCTGTCCTTTTCAGGCAGGTCTAAATTTTAATTAAACTACAGTCACCACTGCACCCTATGGTTTCTCCTTTCTCGTCTTGTTTCGGTCGAATGACTGGATATGGCAGTGAGGGGAGGAGCTATATAGCAGCTCTGCTGTGGGTGATCCTCTTGCAACTTCCTGTTGGGAAGGAGAATATCCCACAAGTAATGGATGATCCGTGGACTGGATACACTACAAGAGAAATAAATTTATCAGGAAAGCATAAATTATGTTTTAGTTGTATGCTGCTATCTATAGTGTGTAATAGTGATCACAATTATTTTACCTGTCTGCCTTTTTGGGCTTAGTTTCCCCCATAATAAAAAAGTATGATTTTTCTACTGGTGCTGGTGGAATTTAAAGGGACACTAAAGTTAAGATTAAACTTTCATGATTTATACAAATCATACAGTATTATGGCTTTCTAATTTACTTTCTTTAGCAAATGGTGCACAGTCTTTTTATTTTCTTACTTTCGGAGTAAACACCTTCAGATTTTGAGGTGCAAACGGTTTTGCGCAAACGATATCATGTTTTTGCAAGCCTTTTTCATTCCGCTAAAATTACAAGTGGAGCGGCATTTACACTTTAATCCTTACCGCAATCTCAGAGCTTTGGTTAACTGTTTTCCGAAACAAAAAAGTTGCACAACACACTTCAAAAAAACATTACAGAGTACAGTTACATTTATATTAACACTGTCTAATAGAAATTATTTAAAAAAAATATTGCACAGAAAAAGTTATAAGGGCTCAAAGATACAAGATCTCAGGTGTTAGAAAAAAAAAATGCTGCAAAGGGCTTTAACATTAAGACACATACACATACATTGCTAAAAATGTATTTGTACGTATATATGTTTATATATGTGTACATATATATGAATGTATTTATATGTGTATATGTATTTGCAGTCATATATGCACATATAAAAACATTAATATATATGTACACACATATAGACATATGCCATTAAAGGGACATGACACCCACATTTTTTCTTTCATGATTTAGAAAGAGAATGCAATTTTAAACATCTTTCTAATTAACTTATATTATCTAATTTGTTTTATTCTCTTGATATTCTTTGCTGAAAAGCATATATAGATATGCTCAGTAGCTGCTGATTGGTTGCTGCTCATAGAAGCCTTGAGTGATTGGCTCACCATGTGCATTGCTTTTTCTTCAACTAAGGATATCTAAAAAAGGAAGCAAAATAAATAATAGAAGTAAATTGTAATGTTGTTTAAATTTCTATTCTCTATCTGAATCATGAAAGAAAGATTTTGGGTTTAGTGGCCCTTTAAGTATGTGAAAACATGATAAAACATATTTATGCAATAATCATATTTAATAAAGATTTTTTCTATGTATTTACTGTAAATATTTCACATTTGCTAATACAAATGTTTTAAAAGACTTGGCTGATTTGTTATTTTATAGCAACACATCAGAAATGTCTTACAATGTGTTTACTGTCTCTTTAAAATGTTATTGGTTTTAGCTGAAAAATAATTGGGGATTCTCATGTTATTTATTCATAGATTGTACTAAACGTTTAATGATGATTGTAATAAAACAACAAGACACAAGTATAGTATTTCATTTTTTTTTAGGCTATGTGGAGAGGCACCTTTCATGGGAAGCTCTGAAGATAAACTTTTTGAAAGTATAACAAAAGGAAAACTGAATTTCTCGCATGATATCTGGAAGTCCGTTAGTGAAGCCGGTAAGTGCTTGAATCTTGGTTAAATGGAAAGCTTTATGTGCATTTGAGGACAGAAACAGCATGTGCACCTTTATAGCTGCTTTTAATAGCCATAAGAATAACTTTTACTAAAATGTACCCCTGGGACAACGGAATACCTTCACAATAAAAGAAAGACACCAGGGCAGAACAGTCTATTGTTCAGGTTACAAGAACTCTTACTTAGAAAAGGGTATGATATTGATTTGATTTGCATTAGGGTTGTATTTGTACAAAAGAACAGTCGCTCATTTGTTATGTAATATCATTTAGGAAACATGTAGCTATAGCTGTGTGGGCTAAATGTTTTTATATCCTGCAATGAACCCAGTGCAGTTTAATGGACTTCACACAGGCATTTGTCAAAACAATAACTGTAGTAATAGCAAAAAAACTGGCTATTTTAAAGCCAAATGCCTAAATGATTCAGTATATTTTATCCATATGCCTTTGTAAGATTTAATCAAATACCATTTAAGCCCTTTGATGCCTAAGAGTTGTTATTGCAGCGTTTCTGGTAGTGAGAATCGTGGACATTGTTAGTCGCTGCAAAGTAATGAATAGAACCTTCTTTAAAGTAACTGTTTCCTTTAAAACTCACTGGGGATATTTACTGCTTTTTTCTCTCATAGACGAAACTTTTTAAGGAGCTTGTAATCTTGCAGTGAGCCAAGTAGCTTATAGATGGTAAATCTTCAGTTTTGTCTTTTTAAATAACCAGTGTTTAACCCTTACTGGGTGTTTTCTTCATTTAAAGGGACATTATTTAAAGTAAATTTAATACATTTGCATCAGAATTTAAAGGGACATGAAACCCAATGTTGTTTCTTGCATGATTCAGATAGAACATGCAATTTCAAACAACTTTCCAATTTGCGTCTTATCAAATTTGCTTCATTCTCTTGATATCTTTATAGGAGCAGTGATGCACTACTAGGAGCTAGCTGAGCACATTAGGTGAGCCAATGACAAGACACATATATGTGCTGACCCCAATCAGCAGCTAGCTCCCAATAGAGCAATGCTGCTCCTGAGCCTACCTAGGTATGATTTTTAATACAGGATACTAAGAGAATGAAGCAAATTACATAATTGAAGGAAATTGGAAAGTTCTTTAAAGTGACCTGCTGTAGCTGAATGAAGAAACATTTTGGGTTCTATGTCTTGTTTAAGCACTACAAAACAATCTAAATACATAATAAATGTTTTAAAGGCATTTAATGGAATTTGTAAAGCAAAGTGTTCATTCATTTGCACTCCATGATCACAACCCTTGATAAGGCTCTTGAGTGCTGTACTCTCCATTGCTGTGGTCAATTGGGAACAAATATAAACAGCCTCCTGCACATATCAGCCAATCACTGTTCAGCATGCATTAGGGTCATGGTTCTTCATCCCACAAAATGCTCTCCAGTTTCTTGGGGGAGTGAGGATACTCTTCTTTTCTTCTATAAGATACGACAAGTCCACGGATTCATCCTTTACTTGTGGGATATTATCCTCCTGCTAACAGGAAGTGGCAAAGAGCACCACAGCAGAGCTGTCTATATAGCTCCTCCCTTGACTCCACCCCCCAGTCATTCTCTTTGCCTACTCTAAGTAATAGGAAGGGTAAAGTGAAAGAGGTGATAAAATGTTAGTTTTTATTTTCTTCAAGCAAGACTTTTTTATTTTAAATGGTACCGGTGAGTGCTATTTTTTCCCAGGCAGCAGATGGATGGAGACTTCTGCCTGGAGACTGATGATCTTAGCAGTTGTTACTAAGATCCAGAGTAGTTCCCACAGAATGGCTGAGGAGTACTTAAGAAACTTCAGTGTGAGGAACGTTTTTCATGCTACAAGCATTGAGGTATGTTCAGTCATTTTTTTCTGGAGAGACTGTGTTTATCAGAATTGGCTGACAGTATCCCCATGAGGGAAAGGGTAAGCAGTAATCCTAATGTATAGAGAAGGGTATTACTGGACCTGTATGTTGGGCTATAAAAACTGGTTGACACTGATGACAGGATATTTGTGGGCAAATGTTTCATGTTGGGAGTTAAAATAACGTTTTTTTTTGGCAAACGTTTTGACTTTATTTTACAATGGAGGGTACACATGGCTTCACTTAGATGGGTATATGAACCCACATGGCTAGGTTTTAGACCGCTCTGGTGCGGTTATTGTTAAGGCTGTGAGACATTGAGTTAGATGGGCGGGGCCTATTTTCGCGCCTCAGTTGCGCAATTGTTTTTCCCTTGCAAGCAGCAAGCTCCAACTCTAGTGGGCCTTTCATGAAAGTTTGGGCCTAATCGAAGGGTTAATCCGATTTTGCAGACCCCTGAGGGCAGGTAGGCGCCACAGCGAGGTTCAGGGGGTGTTTTTGTTTAACTATAACGTTTTTGATATAACGTTTTTTTGTTCTTAAGGGTTAAGTATTCCTTTCCTTGTGGGGCAATCTTAGCTGATAAGTTGGGATACATTTATCATAAAATTGGGATAATTTTATCGTTTTAAAGCAGTTTTGGAAAAATTGTATGCTTTTTTTCTCTTAAAGGTGCAGTACCGTTTTTTTGGATTGTTATTTTTTCCACAAAATAAAGTGTTTTCAAACCTGTTTGTGGTCATTACTAGCCTGTTTTAACATGTCTGACATTGAGGAAAGCCAATGTTCTATGTGTTTAGAAGCCATTGTGGAACCCCCACTTAAAATGTGCCCCTCATGTACCGAAAGGGCCTTCTATTGCAAAGAACATATTTTAGCTGATAAAAGTATGTCTCAGGATGATTCTCAGTCAGAAGAGAATCAGGTTATGCCATCTACTTCTCCCCAAGTGTCACAACCTTTAACGCCCGCCCAAGCGACGCCAAATACTTCTAGTGCATCAAATTCTTTCACCCTGCAAGATATGGCTGCAGTTATGTCTACTACCCTTACAGAGGTATTATCTAAACGGCCTGGTTTACAGGGTAAGTGCAGTAGGTCCGGTATTAGAGTAAATGCTGAGCCCTCTGATGTTTTATTGGCCATCTCCGATGTACCCTCACAGTGTTCTGATTTGGGGGTGGGGGAATTGCTGTCTGAAGGAGAGCTTACTGATTCAGGAAAGATGTTCCCTCAAACAGACTCAGATGTGACGTCCTTTAAGTTTAAGCTTGAACACCTCCGCTTGTTACTCAGGGAGGTTTTAGCGACTCTGGATGATTGTGACCCTATTGTCATCCCGCCAGAGAAACTGTGTAAAATGGATAAATATCTAGAGGTCCCTACTTACACTAATGTTTTTCCAGTCCCTAGAAGAATTTTGGACATTGTTACTAAGGAATAGGATAGACCAGGCATTCCGTTCTCTCCCCCTCCTACTTTTAAGAAAATGTTTCCCATATCTGACACCATTCGGGACTCGTGGCAGACGGTCCCTAAGGTGGAGGGAGCTATTTCTACCCTGGCTAAGCATACAACTATACCTATTGAGGACAGTTGTGCTTTCAAAGATCCTATGGATAAAAAATTAGAAGGGCTTCTAAAAAAAGTTGTTTATTCATCAGGGTGTTTCTTCTGCAACCTATAGCGTGCATTGTTCCAGTAACTACTGCAGCAGCTTTTTGGTTTGAGGCTCTAGAGGAGTCTCTTAAGGTTGAGACCCCATTAGATGATATTTTGGATAGAATTAAGGCTCTCAAGCTAGCAAATTCTTTTATTACAGATGCCGCTTTCCAGATGGCTAAATTAGCGGCTAAGAATGCAGGCTTTGCCATTTTAGCGCGTAGAGAGCGTTATGGCTTAAGTCATGGTCTGCTGATGTGACCCTATTCAGGCCTGAACTAAAGGAGATCATTTCTGACATTACTGGAGGTAAAGGTCATGCCCTTCCTCAGGACAAGAAGGTTAAAATGAGTACCAAACAGAATAATTTTCGTTCCTTTCGAAACTTTAAAGGCAGTCCCTCTACTTCCTCATCCGCCTCCAAGCAGGAGGGGAACTTTGCTCAATCCAAGTCAGTCTGGAGACCTAACCAGACCTGGAATAAAGGTAAACAGGCCAAGAAGCCCGCTGCTGCTACCAAGACAGCATGAAGGGGCAGCCCCCGATCCGGGACCGGATCTAGTAGGGGGCAGACTTTCTCTCTTCGCTCAGGCTTGGGCAAGAGACTTCAGGATTCCTGGGCTTTAGAAATTGTGACCCAGGGGTATCGTCTAGAATTCAAAGATTCTCTCCTAAGGGGGAGATTTCATCTTTCACATTTGTCTGTAAACCAGACAAAAAGAGAGGCGTTATTACGCTGTGTAGAAGACCTATATACCATGGGTGTAATCTGCCCATTTCCAAAAGTAGAACAAGGGCAGGGATTTTACTCCAATCTGTTCGTGGTTCCCAAAAAAGATCCACAAAGATCATCACCAGTTCCTCAGGTTCGCCTTCCTGGACAAACATTACCAGTTTGTGGCCCTTCCTTTCGGGTTGGCCACAGCTCCCAGAATTTTCACAAAGGTGCTAGGGTCCCTTCTGGTGGTTCTAATGCCGCGGGGCATAGCAGTGGCGCCCTATCTGGACAATATTTTGATTCAGGCATCAACTTACCATCTAGCCAAATCTCACACGGACATCGTGTTGGCTTTTCTAAGAACTCACGGGTGGAAGGTGAACATAAAAAAGAGTTCACTTGTTCCTCTGACAAGAGTTCCATTCCTAGGAACTCTGATAGACTCAGTGGACATGAAGATTTTTCTGACAGAGATCAGAAAATCAAAGATCTTAACCACTTGCCGGGCACTTCATTCCATTCCTCGGCCATCAGTGGCTCAGTGTATGGAGATAATTGGACTAATGGTAGCAGCAATGGACATAGTTCAGTTTGCTCGCTTACATCTCAGCTGTGCATGCTCAGACAGTGGAATGGGGATTATGCGGATTTATCTCTGCGGATAAATCTGGATCTAGAGACCAGAGACTCTCTTCTTTGATGGTTGTTACAGGATCATCTGTCCCAGGGAATGTGCTTTCGCAGGCCAGCATGGGTCATAGTGACGACGGATGCCAGCCTCTTGGGCTGGGGTGCAGTCTGGAATTCCCTGAAGGCTCAGGGTGTGTGGACTCAGGAGGAGTCCTTACTACCAATAAATATTCTGGAATTGAGGGCTATATTCAACGCGCTTCAAGCGCGGCCTCAGCTGGCTTTGGCCAAATTCATAAGGTTCCAGTCGGACAATATCACGACTGTAGCATATAGAGGTTTCCAAAGTAATTCAATGAGCAGAGACTCACTCTTGCCATCTATCAGAAATATATATCCCAGGAGTGGAGAACTGGGAAGCGGATTTTCTAAGTCGAATCCAAAGGCTACTCATGGAGTAAGATCAGGATTCCTAGGATTTTGTCCTTTCTCCAAGAAGGATTGGAGAAGAGGTTATCGGCTAGTTCCTTAAAGGGACAGATTTCTGCTTTGTCAATCTTACTACACAAGCATCTGGCAAATGTCCCAGACGTTCAGTCGTTTTGTCAGGCTTTGGTTAGAATTAAGCCTGTGTTTAAACCTGTTGCTCCGCCATGGAGTTTGAATTTAGTTCTTAATGTTCTTCAAGGGGTTCCGTTTGAACCCATGCATTCCATAGATATTAAACTTCTATCTTGGAAAGTTCTGTTTTTAGTTGCTATCTCTTCTGCTCGAAGAGTTTCTGAGCTATCTGCATTACAATGCGACTCGCCTTATCTTATATTCCATTCTGATAAGGTGGTTTTGCGCACTAAACCTGGATTCCTTCCTAAGGTTGTTTCAAATAAGAATATTAATCAGGAAATTGTTGTTCCTTCTCTGTGTTCTAACGCTTCTTCTAAGAAGGAGCGTCCGTTACATAACTTAGACGTGGTTCGTGCTTTGAAGTTTTACTTGCAAGCGACCAAGGATTTCCGTCAAACATCTTCTCTGTTTGTTGTCTAATCTGGAAAGCGTAGAGGTCAAAAAGCTACGGCTACCTCTCTTTCTTTTTGGCTGAAAAGCATCATCCATTTGGCATACGAGACTGCTGGACAGCAGCCTCCTGAAAGGATTACAGCTCATTCTACTAGAGCGGTGGCTTCCACATGGGCTTTTAAAAACGATGCTTCTGTTGAACAGATTTGTAAGGCTGCGACTTGGTCTTCCCTTCATACCTTTTCCAAATTTTACAAATTTGATACTTTTGCTTCTTCTGAGGCTGTCCAAAATAAACTTTCATGATTCAGATAGGGCATGTAATTTAAACAACTTTCCAATTTACTTTTATCATCAATGTTGCTTTGTTCTCTTGGTATTCTTAGTTGAAAGCTAAACCTAGGAGGTTCATATGCTAATGTCTTAGACCTTGAACTCCGCCTCTTATCTAAAATGCAAGTGTCACAAGAACTGAAATAAGGGGGCAGTTTGCAGAGGCTTAGATACAAGATAATTACAGAGGTAAAACGTGTATTATTATAAATGTGTTGGTTATGCAAAACTGGGGAATTGGTAATTAAGGGATTATCTATCTTTTAAAACGACTAAAATTCTGGTGTTGAATGTCCCTTTAATAAGTAGCACTACTTGCGCTCACATTACAAGCATTGAGTGGAACAAATCAGCACTGAAAAATGTTGGTGACCTTATGTAAGGTGTTAACACTTGAAAATAGGTATGATAAGGTTTTTTTTAGTTAGGTTTTTTTTATTTTGTGGGTTTGGGGGAGGGGTTTGTAATGTTAGGGGGTATTTGTTGTATTTTTTTTAGCAAAAGAGCTGTTAACTTTATGGCAATGCCCTTCAAAAGGCCCTTTAAGGGCAATTGATAGTTTATTATAGATTAGGGTTTTTTTTATTTATTTTTTTTATTTTTTAAACGGGGTATTAGAATAGGAATAATTTTTATTATTTTGGATAATTTCGTTTGTTATTTTTTGTAATGGTAGTTATTTATTTTTTGTAATTTTAGTGTTTATTATTTTTTGTAATTGCAGTTTTAATCTTTTAGTAATCTACGGCCTAGATTTAGAGTTTGGCGGTAGCCGTCAAAACCAGCGTTAGAGGCTCCTAACGCTGGTTTTTACCGCCCGCTGATATTTGGAGTCAGTCAGGAAAGGGTCTAACGCTCACTTTGCAGCCGTGACTTTTCCATACCGCAGATCCCCCTACGCCATCTTTTCAATAGGATCTTTCTAACGCCGGTATTTAGAGTCGTGGCTGAAGTGAGCGTTAGAAATCTAACGACAAAACTCCAGCCGCAGAAAAAAGTCAGTAGTTAAGAGCTTTCTGGGCTAACGCCGGTTTATAAAGCTCTTAACTACTGTGCTCTAAAGTACACTAACACCCATAACCTACCTATGTACCCCTAAACCGAGGCCCCCCCCACATCGCCGCCACTCTATTAAATTTTTTTAACCCCTAATCTGCCGCTCCGTACACCGCCGCCACCTACGTTATCCCTATGTACCCCTAATCTGCTGCCCCTAATACCGCCGACACCTACATAATATTTATTAACCCCTAATATGTCGCCGCCACCTACCTACACTTATTAACCCCTAATCTGCCGACCGCACCGCTACTATAATAAATGTATTAACCCCTAATCCGCCTCACTCCCGCCTCAATAACCCTATAATAAATAGTATTAACCCCTAATCTGCCCTCCCTAACATCGCCGACACCTAACTTCAAGAATTAACCCCTAATCTGCCGACCGGAACTCACCGCTACTCTAATAAATTTTTTAACCCCTAAAGCTAATTCTAACCCTAACCCTACCACCCCCCTAAATTAAATATAATTTTTATCTAACGAAATAAATTAACTCTTATTAAATAAATTATTCCTATTTAAAGCTAAATACTTACCTGTAAAATAAACCCTAATATAGCTACAATATAAATAATATTATATTGTAGCTATTTTAGTATTAATATTTATTTTACAGGCAACTTTGTATTTATTTTAACCAGGTACAATAGCTATTAAATAGTTAATAACTATTTAATAGCTACCTAGTTAAAATAATTACAAAATTACCTGTAAAATAAATCCTAACCTAAGTTACAATTAAACTTAACACTACACTATCAATAAATTAATTAAATAAAATACCTACAATTATCTACAATTAAACCTAACACTACACTATCAATAAATCAATTAAATACAATACCTACAAATAAATACAATTAAATAAACTAACTAAAGTACAAAAATAAAAAAGAACTAAGTTACAAAAAATAAAAAAATATTTACAAACATTAGAAAAAAAAAAATATTACAACAATTTTAAACTAATTACACCTACTCTAAGCCCCCTAATAAAATAACAAAGACCCCCAAAATAAAAAAATGCCCTACCCTATTCTAAAATTAAAATAGAAAAGCTCTTTTACCTTACCAGCCCTGAAAAGGTCCCTTTGCGGGGCATGCCCCAAAGAATTCAGCTCTTTTGCCTGTAAAAAAAAACATACAATACCCCCCCCCAACATTACAACCCACCACCCACATACCCCTAATCTAACCCAAACCCCCCTTAAATAAACCTAACACTAAGCCCCTGAAGATCTCCCTACCTTGTCTTCACCACGACGGGTTCACCGATCGATCCAGAAGAGCTCCTCCGATGTCTTGATCCAAGCCCAAGCGGGGGGCTGAAGATGTCCATGATCCGACTGAAGTCTTCATCCAAGCGGGAGCTGAAGAGGTCCATGATCGGGCTGAAGTCTTCATCCAAGTGGGAGCTGAAGAGGTCCATGATCGGGCTGAAGTCTTCTATCAAGCGGCATCTTCAATCTTCTTTCTTCCGGATCCATGTTCATCCCGCCGACGTGGAACATCCATCTTCACCGACGAATCCTATCAGCCAATCGGAATTCGAGGGACGCCATCTTGGATGACGTCCCTTAAAGGAACCGTCATTCGTCGGGAAGTCGTCGGTGAAGATGGATGTTCCGCGTCGGCGGGATGAGCATGGATCCGGAAGAAAGAAGATTGAATATGCCGCTTGATAGAAGACTTCAGCCGGATCATGGACCTCTTCAGCTCCCGCTTGAATGAAGACTTCAGCCGGATCATGGACATCTTCAGCCCCCGCTTGGGCTTGGATCAAGACATCGGAGGCTCTTCTGGATCGATCGGTGAACCCGGCGTGGTGAAGATAAGGTAGGAAGATCTTCAGGGGCTTAGTGTTAGGTTTATTTAAGGGGGGTTTGCGTTAGATTAGGGGTATGTGGGTGGTGGGTTGTAATGTTGGGGGGGTATTGTATGTTTTTTTTTACAGGCAAAAGAGCTGAATTCTTTGGGGAAGATGTCCATGATCCGACTGAAGTCTTCATCCAAGTGGGAGCTGAAGAGGTCCATGATCGGGCTGAAGTCTTCTATCAAGCGGCATCTTCAATCTTCTTTCTTCCGGATCCATGTTCATCCCGCCGGCGCGGAACATCCATCTTCACCGACGACTTCCCGACGAATGACGTTCCTTTAAGGGACGTCATCCAAGATGGCGTCCCTCGAATTCCGATTGGCTGATAGGATTCTATCAGCCAATCGGAATTAAGATTCTATCAGCCAATCCGATTGCTTGATCCGATCAGCCAATCAGATTGAGCTCGCATTCTATTGGCTGATCGGAACAGCCAATAGAATGAGAGCTCAATCTGATTGGCTGATCGGATCAGCCAATCGGATTGAACTTGATTCTGATTGGCTGATTCCATCAGCCGATCAGAATTTTCCTACCTTAATTCCGATTGGCTGATAGAATCCTTTCAGCCAATCGGAATTCGAGGGACGCCATCTTGGATGACGTCCCTTAAAGGAACAGTCATTCGTCGGGAAGTCGTCGGTGAAGATGGATATTCCGCGTCGGCGGGATGAACATGGATCCGGAAGAAAGAAGATTGAAGATGCCGCTTGATAGAAGACTTCAGCCGGATCATGGACCTCTTCAGCTCCCGCTTGGATGAAGACTTCAGCCGGATCATGGACATCTTCAGCCCCCGCTTGGGCTTGGATCAAGACATCGGAGGCTCTTCTGGATCGATCGGTGAACCCGGCGTGGTGAAGATAAGGTAGGAAGATCTTCAGGGGCTTAGTGTTAGGTTTATTTAAGGGGGGTTTGGGTTAGATTAGGGGTATGTGGGTGGTGGGTTGTAATGTTGGGGGGGTATTGTATGTTTTTTTTTACAGGCAAAAGAGCTGAATTCTTTGGGGCATGCCCCGCAAAGGGCCCTTTTCAGGGCTGGTAAGGTAAAAGAGCTTTTCTATTTTAATTTTAGAATAGGGTAGGGCATTTTTTTATTTTGGGGGTCTTTGTTATTTTATTAGGGGGCTTAGAGTAGGTGTAATTAGTTTAACATTGTTGTAATATTTTTCTAATGTTTGTAAATATTTTTTTATTTTTTGTAACTTAGTTCTTTTTTATTTTTTGTTCTTTAGTTAGTTTATTTCATTGTATTTATTTGTAGGTATTGTATTTAATTAATTTATTGATAGTGTAGTGTTAGGTTTAATTGTAACTTAGGTTAGGATTTATTTTACAGGTAATTTTGTAATTATTTTAACTAGGTAACTATTAAATAGTTATTAACGATTTAATAGCTATTGTACCTGGTTAAAATAAACACAAAGTTGCCTGTAAAATAAATATTAATCCTAAAATAGCTACAATATAATTATAATTTATATTGTAGCTATATTAGGGTTTATTTTACTGGTAAGTATTTAGCTTTAAATAGGAATAATTTATTTAATAAGAGTTTATTTATTTCGTTAGATTTAAATTATGTTTAATTTAGGGGGGGTGTTAGGATTAGACTTAGCTTTAGGGGTTAATACATTTATTAGAGTAGCTGTGAGATCCAGTCGGCAGATTAGGGGTTAATTATTGTAGGTAGGTGGAGGCGACGTTGGGGGCGGCAGATTAGGGGTTAATAAATATAATATAGGGGTCGGCGATGTTAGGGGCAGCAGATTAGGGGTACATAGGGATAACGTAGGTTGCGGCGGTGTACGGAGCGGCAGATTAGGGGTTAAAAAAAATATGCAGGTGTCAGCGATAGCGGGGGCGGCAGATTAGGGGTTAATAAGTGTAAGGTTAGGGGTGTTTAGACTCGGGGTACATGTTAGGGTGTTACTTCTGAGATGGAAAACTGTAATCAAAACATAAACAGGCGCCACATGTGTAGGTCAATGGATACCACAAAAACCAAACTGAACAAGATACAGGGTACTCACAAACGTGAAGGCACTCTCTTGTGCCTATTAGAAGCAGGCTGGTATTCAATCAGCAAACCAGCTGGCTGTGTGAAGGAATCCTCATTGTGATGTCTTGTAACAGTGGATCTCCTGAGCGGCAACCCTTGCCTGGATAGCTTCCTACGAATTGGAACAGGGGAGAAAGGCTAAACAGCCCTTGGGTTACTGCTGTACAACAGAAAAACTTTCCTGAATATTTGGAAAAATGTCACAATTGCAGCTGACCAGTGTGAGTAAAGAAGACAGCACATGGTCGACCATGTGCTGTCTTCTTTACTCACACTGGTCAGCTGCAATTGTGACATTTTTCCAAATATTCAGGAAAGTTTTTCTGTTGTACAGCAGTAACCCAAGGGCTGTTTAGCCTTTCTCCCCTGTTCCAATTCGTAGGAAGCTATCCAGGCAAGGGTTGCCGCTCAGGAGATCCACTGTTACAAGACATCACGACGGGGATTCCTTCACACAGCCAGCTGGTTTGCTGATTGAATACCAGCCTGCTTCTAATAGGCACAAGAGAGTGCCTTCACCTTTGTGAGTACCCTGTATCTTGTTCAGTTTGGTTTTTGTGGTATCCATTGACCTACACATGTGGCGCCTCTGTTTATGTTATGATTACAGTTTTCCATCTCAGAAGTTGCATCACTTGTGAAGTGAAGACCGAGAGCTGCCTTTTTCCTCATACAGACTTTTGTGGGACTGTCCACATATACCTCTTACATTGGCCACTACCCAGTGCCATGTGTATATATATATATATATATATATATATATATATATATATTTATTATAATAATTCTTTTAATTATTCTTGTATTTTATATTTTGTTTTCTCCATATACCTTTTTAATTATTTGGAGTTTTCAAATGTATATGTAACACTTGGTTAACCTTTATCACTGTTACTTAGCGCCTCCTATAGGTAATCTGTGGTATTACCAGTACAGAGTTTCCAGTTTTATATTTATGTTAGGGTGTTAGGTGCAGACTTAGGAAGTGTTTCCCCATAGAAAACAATGGGGCTGCGTTAGGAGCTTAAGGCTGCTTTTTTGCAGGTGTTAGGTTTTTTTTCAGCTCAAACAGCCCATTGTTTTCTATGGGGGAATCGTGCACCAGCACGTTTTTGAAGCTGGCCGAGTCCGTAAGCAACGCTGGTATTTAGAGTTGCAGTGGCGGTAAATATGCTCTACGCTCCCTTTTTTGGAGCCTAACTCAGCCCTTCTGTAAACTCTAAATACCAGTGGTATTTAAAAGGTGCGGGGGGAAAAAAGCATGCGTAGCTAACGCACCCCTTTGGCCGCAGAACTCTAAATCTAGCCGTATGTTTTTTATTTTTTGTAATGTTAGTTTTTTATTTTTAGTAGTGTTAGGTCTTATTAGTGTAAGCTTAGCTTTTATTTTTATTTCATAGGTAAGTTTGTATTTATTTTAACTAGGTAGTTAGTAAATAGTTATATTGTAGCTAGCTTAGGTTTTATTTTTATTTCACAAGTAAGTTTGTATTTATTTTAACTAGGTAGTTAGTAAATAGTTATATTGTAGCTAGCTTAGGTTTTATTTTTATGTCACAGGTAAGTTTGTATTTATTTTTAAATAGGTAGTTAGTTAATAATTGTAACTTTAATTTAGGTCTATTTTAATTATGTTAAAGTTAGGGGGTGTTAGGTTTAGGGGTTAATATAGTTTAATTTAGGTTGTTGCGATGTGGGGGCCAACAGTTTAGGGGTTAATAGATTTAGTTAGTGTTGGCCTTGTGGGTGTACGGCGGTTTAGGGGTTAATAGGTTTAGTTAGTGTTTCTGTTAGTGTTGGCAACATTTGGGAATGGCGGTTTAGGGGTTATAAGGTTTAGTTAGTGTTGGGGAACTGCGGTTTAGGGGTTAATAGGTTTAGTTAGTGTCTGCGATGTTGGGGAACCTGCGGTTTAGGGGTTAATAGCTTTATTTAGTGATTTAGTTAGTATCGGCGATGTCGGGGAACTGTGGTTATGAGGTTAATAGGTTTAGGTAGTGTTGGTGATGTGGGGGGCGGCGGTTTAGAGGTTAATAGGTTTAGTTAGTGTCGACTATGTGGGGGGATGGCGGTTTAGGGGTTAGAAGCTTTATTTAGTGTCCACGATGTGGGTGGCGGTTTTAAATAATTTTGTTTCAGCAATCGCCGACATATTAGTTATGTTAAGTTAAATCATTTTTTCGGATCCATTCTTTATTCATATGCATTATTCTATTCTAAACTTCAGAAGAATGGATCTGAAAAAAAAACGAAAGGATCTGAAAAAACTATTTAACTTATCATAACTCATTTGCCAAAACAATTTTTTTTAAACTTAACTAAACTAATTTGACAAAAGGAAATTATTTATTTAACTAATCGAAACAAAACATTTTTTTGGCGTTGCACATGTCTATTTAATTTATACATAACATACAAGAAAGCAAATATTATCCATTTATATGTGTTACAGTATTTAATGGTAGGTCACTGTTATTTGTGCCATACAGTAGCAATAAAGTTCTTAAATGTCTACTTACTATTACTATGTTACCAAGGTGTTTAGTAAATGTACACATATAAAGAGTGGGAATAAACAATATGGCAGGTTTAGAAATATAAGGGCTATATACATTGCTTTTAGATGTCTAAAGTTATGAATGTGATAAACGTTCATAAATCGTAATGATGTATGCTTAATGGGAAGGCTCTGCTTTATGGAAAGAAATAGCGAGAGAGCAGAGCTTGTCAATCATCTGTATCGGGATTATTTATCTCCGTTAAACTGAGTAAGGGGAAAGGATAAATAGCTGCTAACTTGCGTTTTAAGCTTTGTCTGCATGTGAGCTTGAAACTTTAGGGCCCCAAAGCTCATGTTTAGCTTAATAAAAGTGGCCCATTAAAGGGACATTAAACACTTTGAGATGGTAATATAAAATGATAATCGTATATATAAAAAAAACTCTGCAATATACTTTCATTATTTTTTTTTGTTCCCTTTTCCTGTGAGCTTTTCAATGCGTGTTAGAAATGGAAGTGCAGAACACTGTTATATTCCACATCGCCATTGGCTGCACATTCTAGTGACCTATTTATAACTGTCTCTAATTGACCACAGCAGAGATGTTAACCTAAGTTACAACATGGCAGCTCCCATTGTTTTATAGGCACTAAAGCTTTACACTTGTTTTGTCAATATTTAAACAGCTAATGAAACTGTAAAAAAATACATCTACAAGTTGTTCTCAGATTGACCTTTTCTTTGAATGCATCACTCTATCTAGCATTTATTTAGTGTTTAATGTCCCTTTAATGCAGTGCGACACATTTCTGCAGAATATACAGCGTTGTGTTTTTTACACCTCTAGTTATTGTTGGTAAATTTGTCATTTTGGCATGTCTTGAAGTGACTAAGAAGTGAAATCAGGCTTATTGCTAATTTGATATTCTGGGTCAGTAAAGTCGCACTCAGCCAGCACGCGCTCCCCAGTTTGTTGCTTTTTAACTAATGTTGGATGGGAAAGTCATATGTCAGTCTAAAAAGGTAGGGTTTCTATCTGTCCTACTTTAGAGAGGGCCAATACTCTCTGCTAAGTGCTGATCTGAACCAAGGTTATGGTAAACTTGATATTTCATTTCCATTTCCTCCTGTTTTTAAAACAGTTTTTTCTAGAGAATGTCCTGTGTTGGTTTTGTACTCCTGCTCAGTCTTATGTGTTTAGAAATGTGTGCGCTTTCTGATGATTCTGCCCGTCAGCTTTATAGGCAAAGCAAACGCCTCATTTCTGAAATGCATTTATAGATCTATAAGTGATCTTAGGACAGAGTAGTTAATGTACAAGTTCTGGTGTTAGTTTTGTTATTTAACATTTAATAGCTGCTCTTATAAACTCACATAAAATGTAGCTAATCCAGTGTTCCTGAATATGTAACTGATCATCTTCATTTGTTTCCTATAGCCAAAGATGTTCTACAGCGGCTTTTGAAAGTTGACCCTGCCTACAGAATCACAGCTCATGAACTTATTGACAACCCCTGGATAGCAGTAAGTACTTAAATATGTCAACACAAATTGATGGTAGAGTTTGCAGGTCCATTTTATGTTTGTTATAACATAACTATATTTTCCCTTCTCCCATTGAAAAGGATGGTATGCTTGTTAACGTATGTGGGCACCAGTGGCGTTGATGTATTTATCTAGCTCTCTTCAAGTCCACAGGTTTTCAAACCTGTCCTTAGGCCTCCCTAGCAGGCCACATTTTCAGGATCTCCTTGGGTGAGAGCAGGTAAAATAACCATGTTTACTAATCAGCTGATTATTTCACCTGTTTTCATAATCAGATATCCTCAAAATCTGGCCTGTTAGGGAACAGAACAGTTTGAAAACCAGTGTCCTGGAGCTATATCTATATATATATATATTTATATTTATATATTTATAACCTGTAACTACTGAACTGGGCACAAATGACTTCCAGAGGCCTGAGGGGGTGGGTATTGCACTACATTTAATAACCCCCCTGCATCTCCTTCCTGATAGAGTGACTTCAGTTTCTAAAGTAATAGAAGTTGGGGTGGCTTAGAGCACTACTGCAAGGAGCCATCCATCATCTGGATGTTGTCCTGGGCTCCATCTGTAAAGTTTCAAGTGATCTCCATTTACAGACAACTCCATGCTGTTGAGAGGATTATCCCTGTGATTTCCCCAGTAGATTTATGTACCGCAGCTCACACTGCTGGGCCCTTCTCTGGTTCTTCTCACCTATGTTGCATGATCCTGTAGAAGTGGGTAGGATTGTGTTGGAGGTTTTTCGGCTTGCTGGTTATTTACCTTGTTACCTGTCTGCTGAGAGTTTGCCAGTTGGACATTTCTTATATTTGTCTGTGAATTTGGGGATGATGGGTATTTATGTATACTTATTTTTTTTTGCTGTTTTACCTTTGGTTGGCTATTTTCACAAATTAAAAGGGTGAAAATGTTACTTTGCCGTGTCCTTTTAAAGGGACTTAATAATCAAAATAAAAAAGTGCAAGAGTACTTTTGAGTACTGTTTGAATACTGCATTCAAACACTTTTCCTGCTTATGGAGTCGTTGGTGGCATGTAGTGTGTCAGCAAGGATTCATACTGTGTCATGTAAACCATCACAGGCTCTCGCGGAAGCAGTGTCTGAGGCCCTTATAATTGAAAGTGCTGCTAGGCTGTGATATATTCAAAAGCATCCGTTGCAATGTCGAGAATGCCGGCAAAATATTCAAAAGTGTCGACATTACTCTTTAACTACAGCATTGCAGAGGGGGCATTTTATTATACATCCAATAGGTAGTGATGCTGCGGAAATATTCCAAGCAGCATAGGCACTGACATTGATGATGTAAAGTAAAGTATCCCGTTTATCTATATCACACACAACCTAATATCTATATCTATGTACCCCTAAACCGCAATAACCCACAACCGAAAACTAACCCTACACTGCTTAACCCCTAAACCGCCATAACCCACCACCGAAAACTAAGCCTTCACTAACTAACTCCTAAACTGCCAATAGCTTACCCCAAAAACTTCCTAACCTATTAACCCCTAAACCGCCAATAGCCTGCCGCAATAAGCTTCCTAACCTATTTATCCCTAAACCGCCAATAGCCTACTGCAATCAACTTCCTAACCCCTATACTGCCAATCGCCCACCGCAAACACCCCCTACACTACATAATCCCTATACTGCCAATATTCCACCGCAAACATCCTCTACACTATTTAACCCCTATACTGTCAATGTCCCCTAACCTATTAACCTCTATACTGCAACAACCCCTAATGGAAGCTACCCCTACACTACTTAACTACCTAACACCTAACCCCCCCCCACCTCTAAGCTAAATCCCTCTAAGTTACAAACACTATATTTACAACAAAAAAACTAACATTACAGAAAACAAAAAACACAGTTATGTCTATACTAAAACTTAGACCCCCTTTAAAAAAAACACCCCAAAATAACAAACCATAAACTAACACTAACGGTTACTGTAAGAATAGCCCTTAGAATGGCTTTTTGTAGGGCTTTGCCCTAAAATGTTACAGCTCTTTTTAAAAAAATAAATAAATACTATAACCCTATTCTACAATAAAAGTACTCCCCCAACACCCCCAAAAAAGACTAACCTTAAAAAGAACCCTAAACTAAAAAAAACTATTCTAAAAAAAGATTGCTCTGAAAAGGGCATTTGGTTGAGCATTGCTTTTATGCGATCACTGCCACATACTGAAGCTTGAATACAAGGTTCCTCATATAGGGGTGCCCTTGCGTTTCTATTAGCTGATTTTTTAATTCTTAGTCCAATCAACCAATAGTCGTATTTTGGTACAATATATATCTATACCTATATATAATAACAATTAGCCAGTGGACCAGCACTCTAACCAAGGTGGTGTGTAGTAGACCTGGGTGCAATCCTCAAAATGTAGATATGTAGGTCCGTGTCAAGAAGGGCACTCTCAGGATTTGTAAATTCAAATAAAAAGACTTTATTCATTCATCAACACAGAATAGTCGACGTTTCGGCCCCTATCCGAGCCTTCATCAGGACGTATTAGATCTAAAAAGAACACATGAAACAAAACAACATATAATAGACATTACGTGCAGACAAACTATAGAACTACCCATCACCAACCTTTATTCATATAATCTAAAAACATAGTCAGATAGATTATTCATCCATACTACCTAGAAGGCAAGTCACTAATATCCCTGCATTTAACCATCATAAGAAAACGGACAATCAAGGGTTCAAAATTGTACCTAGCCAGGTAACCTTTGATCAAACACAAGAATCAGGGACCAGCACATAACCACAAAAAGAAAATGAACAGGAACAATCAGGAACAATCAGGGGTTCAAACTTGTACCCACCTAGGACACTATTAGTCAAACTAGAGAATCAAGGAAAAAACAGACTCAACCTCAAGTTCAAATACGTATATCCAAAAAGATTTAAAAAATTCAAAAAAATTCAAAAAGTGTAAAAGATGCACAAGGCCCAAACTGCAAACAGTTAACTCCCAACACCAACCAGAGGCATATCACAAATGTACCTATCCGGATTGCATTGTCCTAAATAAAATGTTATACAATGTATCCAATAAAGCAGTGTGACAAAATGATCAGAGATATATGGGGTGAACCCACAATACAGTCCAACCAGGTATAAGAAATGCATACAATCTGCTAATGCTCATAGCTCACACCTCTGTGTAGCTAGACTACTATAACGCACCGTCCGCAATATTAAATACTAAAATTGAACTACAATATATGTAATACCGTGCAGCAAAGGCTGCGTGCCCTCATATGGCAACAACATTAGAAATCGTAATCTGTAAAAGTATGCAGTAAAACCTAAACAACACCTCACACCTATTAGCGCTCTTGGACGTGCATAAATAGGGCACGTGACATAAACAACAAGAGGTAACATACATGAAACTCAACATACCATAACTTCAATAGAAATAACGGAACTTACTATTTTGCGTACACAACAGTTACCATGTATCCAGAGGAAACGAGGCCGAAAAGTAAACAATCCTATCTTTCACTCCCACAAGTGGCAATACGCCAACCATCCCCAACACATAAACCAGGTCTCAAATATGTGGGGGCGCCAATCATACCTGCTAATAAGCCCGGCTGCCTAACCAGGCTGCATAGACTAAGAGCCACAAAGCCTCACAATGTTCCACGGCCAATCACAGAGTAGAGCCTAGAGCAGAACAGGAGGCATGAACCGAACAGACCTATACAGAGTAACAGACATCCGTATTGCAGAAGACGTCCGTATACAGTGAACAAAATGGAAATAGCTCACTTTCTAACGACTACACAATAAATCAGGTGAAAACATATAATGTGAAAAAATGCAACATCCAACCAACAAGTCGTAATCATGCTAATCTTGTTGTAACGTCACCTAGACACAATAGCAGCTAACATGTAACAGATCTGAATCGGATAAATAAAACCAAACATACCGTAATGACAAGTAGAAATATAACGTGTACTGCATACCTTTGATTGGCTGTATAGCCTAGCTCCCAGATTAGAAAACTAACGAGTATAAAATGAATAATCAATTGGACCTTAAATACCGGAAGATCCGTAGCAGCTGACACAGCCATTGGACAATCTCTGTAACATAACGCCTGCAGTACTTTTAAAGAGATAGCAAGTCCGGAGGGGATAGATATATAAAGGGCTCCTGCGTACAAAGTATATAGCCATCATAACATACAATAACCTTAGTACTCAATGGCGAATATTAACATAAACAAATGTTTCAAAACACGAGTGCACCAGATATCAAACACTGAACAAGTGTGTGAGGCGCACTAAAGCAACCCACCAAAGAAAGCAAAGACATAATGCAAGTGTGGACACCACTCCAAATACAAATAGAGGCAGAAAAGTCAGACCACAGAAACCATTACTTAAATTTGCATAGATGAGCCACATATATGTCCCACGGGAAAAAATTAAAAAACACAGCACAAACTTCCCGCCACTGGCGTAGAGAGCAGTCAAACAGATAATACTGTTCCAAGAAGTAAGCCACATAGGAGGAGAATGTCCCAAATACAATAGATAGGTGTGGGAAATTACCATTGAACCACACATACACACACAAAATAATACATGCAATGAAGAGTATTGATTGTGTCAAACAAATACACCATAGTTGCTATAGAGAATATTAATTGTGTCAAACAAATAAATAGATCATAGTTGGGCAGTAGGATGATATGATTATAAGATCAATAAAACAGGGAATAATCCAATTGTGCATTTAGAGCATGTGGACTAAGAGTATTTAGTCTGTAGATCCATTTCGATTCACATCTCAACAGTTCATTATTTCTGTCACCTCCACGTCTTAGGGGGGTGACCATGTCAATCAACATCGCCCTTAATGTGGCAATGGAATGTTTGTGTTCAAAGAAATGTCTGGCCACCGGCTGGTCCGAGTGTCCATCTTTAAAGGCAGACCGTATGGCACTTTTGTGATTCGCAAATCTCTCTCTGAATGTAGTACTTACTGGTCTTTCCAATGTAATTACGGCCACACGGAAAGAGAGAAAATAGACAAGAAACTGTGATGTACAGGTTAACCGGTCCCTGATCGTGTATGTTTTAGTGGACCCTGGATGATGAAATTTTTGGCCTGTTAACAAAGAGCTGCAGGTAACACAGCTAACACATTTATAGCAACCAGGTTTAGATTTTGCTAGCCAGGTCTTATCACTGCGCCAAGGGTCAGTTTTCATGAGTAATGTCTTTAAGCTCGATCCACTCCTGTGTACAACTCTAGGCGGAGGAGTATTGCCAAACGGAAGAGAATGGTCTTCTCTGATAAGATGCCAATTATTCCTAAGAATGTTCACAACCTGCTTAGTAGCTGGAGTGTAGTTGGTAATAAAGTTAATGGTTACGTCATCGCTCTCCTCTGTGTTTCTGGAGTTCCTGTGTAATAATGAGGTTTGGATATATATATATATATATATATATATATATATATATATATATAAGTTCAGTATGGCCTAGCACTCTCGATGACCGTTATTGTACCGGGGTGCACTACAAATAAGTAAATATAGCAAAAAATAGAAGGCAAGGGGTGAAAACACTTTATTCCCTTATGTGTAACATTTCGGGGAAACACTCCCTGTTTTCAGAGAATCTGAATCTGATATGTATATATATGTTGCGGGTAAAGTAAGAAATTGGGTAAGCCTAGCATTACCCTGGTAAACCTAACATTACCCAAGTGGCTGTGGATAAAGCCCAAAATTCTTCTCAGAGTGTATTGATTCACTTAATCAAACATATATACGATGCACTGTAATTCACACATCTTCACTTTCTTTTTTGCCACTACCTGGGGGGGTTCAAGGTTCACTTGGGGTGGATGCCAGAGGATCGGCGGGACACCTTCCTTGAACCCCCAGGCAGAGTCAAAATAAATAGTGTAGATGGGGAATTAGATTACATCGGGCTTTACCCACAGCCGCTTGGTTAAAGTCAGGTTTACTTGGGTAATCCTTGGATTACCCAATTTCTTACTTTACCCGCAACATATACTGTATATAGACTCGAATTACTCAAATACAACAGAGGAACAGAGAGGAAATCTATCGAAAGTAAGATAAATTTTGTAACTGAATACAGCTCTCAATACGAAGAAATCTGTAAAATAGTGAGAAATAATTTCTCACTGCTGGCGGCAGATGACCAGTTGCAAAAAGTGGTCAAAACAGGAATCGGATGTTCTTACAATAAGAGTAAAACTTTGGGTGCCGTTTTGGTACCCACTCAATTGAAGAAAGTATCCAACGCAAATAGTTCATGGCTCACACATGTGGGCATGTATAGATGTGGAAGTCACCACTGTCGTCCTTGCGAGTTTGTACAGGTTACCAAAGATTTTGAATCTGCGGCATCAGGCACCACATATGACATACGTTCATGTCTCAACTGCAGAAGTACTTACGTAATCTATTTGATAACTTGTACAGCATGCAGGAAGCAGTACGTGGGTCTCACGTCAAGGGACGTAAATACTCGAATTAGGTTGCATCTTTCCACAATAAGCCAAGGCAGGGCTACTACCCCATTGGTGCAACATTTTGCTGAGAAACACAAAAGTTCTCTAAGTACTTTCAAGTGGTGTGCCATAGAGAAAGTAGTGTTACCCAAACGTGGCGGTGATCTTGAACAGCTTTTAGCCAAACGAGAAATTTTTTGGATCTTTAAATTGAGCACTAGAGTACCAAAAGGCCTTAACTCCAGGTTTGACTTAATTAACTACTGGGAATAAATCTCAAATCTAGCTTTATATTATATTCAGAACTAGTGGTTAGTTACATTCCCATCCTGGCTCTAAGAGCTTAATTTCTTATAAATCCATGAGCATGCCAAACAATTACATCTAATCAGTAGGAAACATTAGTTTATGTAACGCAGTAAGGGTTATTATAGTGTACCATAGAATACCAGAGTGACATCAAATATAATTTGTGGGAATGTCCTCCCCTTTTCCACTGTAAACTGTTCACATTTCTAATGTACAAGTAGTATTATCTCTTTCCAGTAACATGAACATACATGTAGGGTCATCACAAACCCACATTAAAACTAACAATTAATTTTATTATATAAAATATAAAAAAACTATTAACTATTAATTCCTTCCATCAAATGTTAACTTATAGTACTCATTGTATATCGTGACTTGTAAATGCTATATGAATCCTATTATGCCACAACATAGTTGAAAATTTATTAATTGAGAAATAATGAAATTTAATTTTTTATAGAGAAATTAGATATTTTACTTGTTGTGGCACAGACACTCATATATCTAATGGTTATATAGGGTCCGTAACAAAGTTTAAATTACAATTGTCAATATGTGTTCTTATGCACGTCTCTGCTGACTTCAAGCATAGAGTAGCTCAATTGTGTGTTTTTAATTTCTAATCAATTTTGAGCCAATGAGAATTTTGTATCTCCTTTTAAATAGCAGGAGCGAACACAGCACTATAGGCTATGACTACGGCTTAACCGCCGAAACGCGTAAGCCCAGTGCTGCGCTCACTCTGCTAAGCTGTGAGAATCTCCTTGTTTGCAACTGTTTGCAACTTTTTAATCAAAGAAAATAAAGGTCAAGTTTTACATTTGGCGTGGATTATCCTTTCTTTTGATGATCTATTCTATTATCCTGACATCCACTGCCAATACTGCTGTATACTGCACGTCCTGACAACAAGCTAATCCGCAAAACCCCTAAACAACGTCGACGTCACCCGGAACCACCGGGCCACCTGCAGAGCACTTCCGGCTGGAGACGCCGAGGTAGGCGGAGGGTACCGAGGAGCAGTTTTGCCCGTGAGACAAGCGGTCCCTCTTTTCTCGGAAGCCAGACAGTGAGAGGTGAAGGGTAAGGAAGCACGCATTCAGTGCTAAATTTGCTTTATCTCAGTTTGACAAAAAGACTTGATTTACAACCCGGCAAGTAACGGACATTTATTGGGGTTTATGCACTTTCTTTGGCTATTTAATTGGCAATGCCTGAACTCAGGATAAGCACAGAAGTTTGGTTGTGCTAGTTTACCAATGTGATTCGCACTCGTTTCTTATATTGTGTGTGTGTATATATATATATATATATATATATATATAAATAATTATTTTTATTTTATTTTTTAATAATTTTTATTAGATGGTGTTATTATGAGTGTAGCTGTATTTGTAATATATTTTATGACGCTTTTTTTTCCCCTCAAAACAGTTAACCAGAGCTCTGAGGTCACGCTAACTCGACATGTGTTAACTTCAATTGCAATCAAGCGTCATGTTTACTTTTAACTTGTAATATGAGTAAAAAAACATGACGTGCGTAAACACCCGCGATAAACCCTTTTTCGCTGGCGTGTAACTTTTAGTGCTCCACAAGCCCTATATGTTGGGATGCTTTGCCATGTGTCCACTACCATACTGCTTCATTCCCCACTGATGTATATTGTTTGTACGTCTTCATTTCTTCTGTTCCTCACATTTAGTGTACACATTATAAGGATTTAATATTATGTACTGTACTGAAATGTTTTCATTCATCAGAAAACTCACATTCATTAGTCTATGATTTTTAAATTAAAATATTTTTTGGATATCTAATATAATTAGTTTATATATTCTATTTAGTTATGTGCCCATAACTTCTTGTTAAAAGTTGCACTTGTGTTAAGTGTAAAGTTTTTCTCGTTTGAATAGTTTGATTTTAAATGGTGTTAAAGTGCACAGGATCATAGTTTATCGTAAGTGCATTATTTGTTGTTGACAAATACTATTTCCAACTTAGACAACCTGTTCAATCCCAACCAAACCTTAGAGACCCAACTAGACTAATTTGGTCATTAGAAAAAAAATATCATGTGGTATATTAGCATATACAATTATCCATGATTGCATGAATAAACCTCCTTAGACTAAAAAAAATACAGAAAAAAATTAAATACAAATAATTCACAGCAACAATGGCGCATGATTTCTGCTACTTTTATAAAACATAAATCTGTTTCTATTCTTACATTAGAAAGAACTTAATCTGTTAGAGCAGCGCAGCTTTCAAAATAAATTATGATCCATTGCTGTAAAACCTGCTATCCTGAGGATCCACCTCTGTAAAACTCGCCTGGCACAACTACACATTTCTCAGTTATCCATTGCTGTGATCGAGCTTCTATTTGAGCTTGTCAGAGATTCCACAATAGCGCTTATGTCACTGGGGAATCCCGCGCATGCGCAGTTAGAAATGCACAAAGGGAGTGAGCAGGGCTATTAAGAGACAAACCGCAGGGTTTGGTAAGTGGGCTAAAAAAATGTGATTATGTATACAAGCTTTTCCAAGATTTTTTACACAGTTCAGACACTTTAGCATTTAAAGAACAGAGGATATGAAAATAATTATTTCTGTTTAAAGACCTGATGAGATGGTATCTGCCCACTCACCTCCTCCATGATATATATCATAATACATTTGATTGGTGGTGATATGGGCACTCTTCTGCATATTTGGATGGTTAGTGAGATTACTAAATCTTTTTGGGAAAGGATATTTTATATAATGGAAAATACAGAGGGGTCTCATTTAGAGCTCTCGGACATAACTTTCTATTGAATGGTCCTATCCCAAGCCCTTGTAATTATACACAGACTATTTTCAGAATAATACCACCTTGTTTTCCTTTTTGTGGACATATTGAAGATACCTTTTTGTGCAGTATCTGCCTATTTTTTTACTTTTTCCCACACTGACATATGTCTTTTATATATCAGTGATGACTTATATACAATTTATAATAGTGGTATTACATTTGAATCCATTACAGTCTTTTTGTCTTTCATTCTACATTTTTCCTATCCTTAGCCATCTCATGTAAGTATAATTAATTGTGATATTTAGTATCTCCTCCTACAGAGTCAAGCACTTTAAATATGTATAGCAACTTTCATTTGTATCAGTACAAATCACATTGATATATATGCTTATTGTTTAATATCTATTTCTGTTGCTTGAAGAAGAAAGTATAGAGATCATTTTATCTGCGCCAACCAACATACATTATCCCAGTAACTGTATGATAAGAAATTAACTGATAGTTTTTTTTGTTTTTGTTTTTTTTTTATATTTTTATTGAGGATTAGAATATACATACAGACAATCCACTATAACAAATCAAACAGTATAAAATGTACATATTATATATATTCCTTAGCATAGAAGAGACATTAGAACAAGAAGGCACAGATATGTGGACAAGAGAAAATATGATTAGTACCACATTGTTACCAACTATCTAAGCAACAACTACTTGATACAACCAAAATAAATATAGGAATATTATCTAGTGGTAATCCTCAGTTTTTTGCCTCCTAACTAAAAATAGGGTCTCTTTCGGACCATTAACAGATCTATTATAGCGAATATAAGGAGGTTTACAAGAATATAAGGTTCCCTATGGACCTTTTAGGTGCTATTGAAACTAATAGAACATGACTTTAAATTAACTGATAGTTTAACATTCATTTAATCTATCGATGGATATTTACTTTTTAGGGGGAAACAAGAATTGTACCTAGGCCCTTAAATGTTCTGGAAATGATGAAGCAATGGAAGAACCACATGGATTCTGATGAAGAGCAGAGCAGTGATGATTCCAAAAGCTTGTCTACTGCAAGTGACAAAAACAGTAACCAATCACAGGAAAGCATCAGTCATTTAAGCACTAATGAGACCTCTGAAATGACTGAAACAGACAGCAACAACCCACTAATACATGAAAAACAGGTAAAGTCTTAATAGTCCGAATAGTTTCAGGTTTATTTATTATTTTAGACTATACTAATAATAGCACGTTGGTTCTTTATATTATTTTACAAATTAGTAACTGCTGTTTAAACAAAAACCAAAAAAAGGAAACGAAAACAGATGGTCTGTCCTAAAAATATATCAGAATCTTCAACCAACTTTTGTCTAGTACCAGTTGTCATCCAAATGTTATAACAAATGTTTGTGTACACAATCAATTATTTCTTTACATGAGATTTGATAGTAGCACGTCCTCAATAGTTCAGGTGTATTTTTATTCTCTTTTGCAGGTTTATGTTGTACATTACCAGAGGCGACTTAAGATATTGTGTTGCCTGGTTCCAAAATCCGAAATGACGCCTCCCCCATTAGTAACATTACTGATTAACATATCAACCTACTAGCCAGGCCGCTGACCTTACAAAGCCTACCTAGCTGCATGTACTATTGTGCAATAAGTGGGAAGGAAGTTAGGGAAGAGATGCACTTGTGCCACCTTAAATGTTGCCTCTGACCAGTTCTGGGTCTTTGGGCATGATGAGGTTATGCTGCTGGGAGCCTGTGACTTCCCCCACGGAGACAGAGGACAGAGATCAGCAGTGGTCTGACAGTGACTGACACAGACACTGAAGTGCTGCCCCTTGTTAAGTGCTCCCTGGGTCCACTGGACCCACTTGGTCCCATGGTTAAGCCTTACTGTTCACTATATAGTATTGGATGAAACATTATCCTCCGCGATTAGTAAAGAACCACCCAACAGGTTTTCCATGCTGTTGAGGCTGTTTAGTACCCAAGAAAGATATTTCTTCTATGTCTACTATAAACCATTTTACCAAATGAATTAAATCAGACTGTAGGACTGATTAAAATGAACCCATCCTCCATGGCTAAAAAAATCATACTGATTATTGTTCCTTAACATTCACCTAGATTACGAGTTTGGCGTTAACAGGGGTGCAATGCTAACAAGCAGTTTTCCCTCACCGCTCACTTACAGACAGCGCTGGTATTACGGGGTTTTAGAAACCTGGCGTTAGGCGCAGAAAAGTGAGCGTAGAGCAAAATTTTGCTCCAAATCTCACCTCAATACCAGCGCTGCTTACGGTAGCGGTGAGCTGGCAAAACGTGCTCGTACACGATTTCCCCATAGGAATCAATGTGGGAGAGCCGGCTGAAAAAAAACCTAACACCTGCAAAAAAGCAGCGTTCAGCTCTTAACGCAGACCCATTGATTCCTATAGGGAAATAAAATGTATGTCTATACCTAACACCCTAACATGAACCCTGAGTCTAAACACCCCTAATCTTACACTTATTAACCCCTAATCTGCTGCCCGACATCGCCGACACCTGCATTATATTTATTAACCCCTGATCTGCCACTCCGGACACCACCGCCACCTACATTATACATATTAACCCCTAATCTGCTGCCCCCAACATCGCTGACACCTACATTATATTTATTAACCCCTAATCTGCCGCCCCCAATGTCGCCGCCACCTACCTACACTTATTAACCCCTAATCTGCCGCCCACAACGTCGCCGCCACTATATTAAAGTTCTTAACCCCTAAACCTAAGTCTAATCCTAACCCCCCTAACTTAAATATAATTTAAATAAATATAAATAAAATAACTACAATTAACTAAATTATTCCTATTTAAAACTAAATACTTACCTATAAAATAAACCTAAGATAGCTACAATATAACTAATAGTTACATTGTAGCTAGTTTAGGATTTTTTTTTATTTTACAGGCAACTTTGTATTTATTTTAACTAGGTAGAATAGTTATTAAATAGTTATTAACTATTTAATAACTTCCTAGTTAAAATAAATACAAATATACCTGTAAAATAAAACCTAACCCATGTTACAATTACACCTAACACTACACTATAATTACATTAATTCCCTAAACTAAATACAATTAAATACAATTAAATACAATTATCTAAAGTACGGAAAAAAACCCCACCAAATTACAAAAAAATAATAAAAAAATTACAAGTTTTTTAAACTAATTACACCTAATCTAATCCCCCTAATAAAATAAAAAAGCCCCCCAAAATAATAAAAAGCCCTGCCCTACACTAAATTACAACTAGCCCTTATAGTGGCGGCGATGTCCGGTTCGGCAGATTAGGGGTTACATTTTTTTAAGTGTTTGAGATGTGGGGGGGCCTCGGTTTAGGGGTTAATAGGTAGTTTATGGGTGTTAGTTTACTTTTAAGCACTTTAGTTAAGAGTTTTATGCTACGGCGATGTAGTGTAAAACTCTTAACTACTGACTTTAAATTGCGTTATCAGTCTTGACAGGAGAGGGTCTACCGCTCACTTTTGGTTAGACTCGTAATACTGGAGCTATGCAAGTCCTATTAAAAATATAGGATACGCAATTGACGTAAGTGGATTTGCTGTATTTCCGAGTCTGGCCAAAAAAGTGAGCGGTGAGCCTGTCATTTCAAGACTCGTAATACCAGCAAGCGTTAAAAAGCAGCGTTGGGACCTCTCAACGCTGATTTTTAACCCTAACGCACAACTCGTAATCTAGCCAATTGTTTTCACATGCTTCAGTCTGAATGGAGTCTGGACAGTGACTTTTAATTTTTCTTAGTGTGCTTAGTATATTGGTCTATAAATGATAGGTCTCGTATGGTTAGAATAACATATTTCTTATGGTTTAAAGCTTCCCAGTTTGCATGTCACAGGGGTTTCAGAAAAGGTGTCAAGTAGAGGAAATAGATTGAAGAGGAGGGATTGAGCACTTAATTCCACAATGTCACAGTCTTGCAGCAACTAAAATGTCAGCTTGGGGAAATAGAGTAACTCTCAGACCTTGAAATGTATCCTGCTGACTTCTCAAGGCTATAACCCTGTTCCTAATTGGCTTTAACCGATAACAATTGCAAAACAATGCACTTTATACTAAGAGTATGCCAGTGACTAACCTTGTTGTCTGCAGACGAAAGCTCAGAATGGTTCCTCCAAATAAAGCAAATGGGGGGCGGAGTTTGACAAATGATTGCAGTAAAAAGATGTTAATTTGTTTTAAAAACATAAGACGTGGCTGGTATTTTATTCTATAGCAACACAACAGCAAGGTCTTGTAATTACAAGGTGTTTACTTTCCTTTGTTGAAGAGTATATCTACAGTATGTAGGGACATAAGAGCTCAGGAGTGTGCATGTGTCTATAGTACTCTACGGCATTAGTGCTTGCAACATTGTATAACATTGCTACAAACAATGTTGCAAAAAAGAGTATTTAACCTATGAGCCTACCTATGTTTATTCTTCAACAAAGATTTTTTGTTCAGTGGAAGATTGCTCATCAACCTGATATCCTGAGTTTCTATTGGTCCTATTTTTAGTTGTTCCATTCCTACACGTTACATGAAATTTTAATTATTTTCTTTTTGTACCTGTGTGTGTGTATCTATCTGTCTATCTATCATCATCTATATATCTATCATTACAAATTTATGTTTACATCTTCTTTAACACAAAAAGAGAGACAAGAAGGGCGCGTCCTAGTGTAGCCAATAGGGCAAATAGATATACAGAAGGTGGAAAAAGGATACTCACATATCCCAAAGGCATAGATATGCCTAGGTACACAAGGTGAGAACTCCCAGTGTCCCAGCGCACTGCACTCCAACGTGGGCTACTCCTTTCGATTACCAGATATGGAACAAGGAATCTAAAATTAAGCACATGAAAAGGACGCAGATCAACCAAATAATGAGATCCCAAACAAAGCCCCAGAGGGATAAGGGGTACTCACACTGTTGAAGGCACCAACAAGTGCTATAAACGCAGGCAGGGCTATTAGTAGTGGCCCTGCTCACTAAACAAACAACAGACAATGTATGATCTAGAACACTGCTTATAAGGACTCCAAAATGTTGCTGTTAGCGATGTATATTTTAAAAGAATATATATGATTTAAAAACAAAGTATACAAAATTAAGAACAGTATTAAAGCACAATAGCAAAAAAATACAACGCGTTTCTCGTCGTCTACTATGCCGTTTCCTCAGGCATCTTCTTCTTTAAATGTATTGCAAAAAATAGGTTTATTTTCTCTTTCTACCAAACAACATTAATACATGAGATAAATAACTTACCATTTGTTACTAAAAGTGTGAAAATTGCTTTATCATTTAGTAATTAGTATTATCCTGTTTTTATGCATTTGTTCTGCTTTTTTATTCTGTTTCGTGCTTTAAACAGTTATTGATAATGAGCACTGAATTACATATACAGACACATACCAATTATGCAGTTTCCTTTTTATATGTTCTAGGTAAACAAGAAAACAATGCTTTCCCATACTGTGCCAAATGGGTCTGTTAAAAAGAAGAGTTCAAGTCTCAAGCCTTCTAGTGCTGTAAGTTGATTAGACCCCTTCATTACTGCATTAAACTTTATATATTTTTTAGTTGTTTAATTATTTGAATAATTTCTAATAGGTACAGTTAAGTGAGTCAATAAAATAACTTTGAAAAGGTTGCTAAGAAATTAGATAGTCTTGTATGTTTTTATGAGATAATAATAATGAGCTGTATAAACGTCATGGAGCAAAGTCTTCCTTCCTATAAATCTACTTGCCTGAAAAGTGTTTGTATATGTGATTAGTTATACATGTGTATATATATATAATTAAATAAAATACATTTGTTTCTTTGTGTTGCCGCAAACCCCTAGACAATACTCATCAGAAATGAAAGTAGTGGGAAGGGGGTAGTGGACAGAATCAGATCATTTCTCTTTATCAGTATAAAGGTGACTTTTCCTAGCAGACCCTCCATTCTTAGCAATTGTACATTTTAGACAGGACTGTGAGGAATCCAGAGTATTGTCCAGGAATATGAGCCAATCTATAAGTTATTCTATAGTTGATTAAATGGACACTTAAGTCAAAATTAAACTGTAATGATTCAGATAAAGCAGCAATTTTAAACAAATTTCCAATTTACTTCCATTAACAAAATGTGCACATTCTTTTTTTATTTTACTTGTTTTAGTCACCAGCTTCTACTGAGCATGTGCAAGAATATACGTATATGCATTTGGGATTGGCTGATGGTTGTCACATGATACAGGAGGAGTGGAAATAAACATAACTTAGAAATTTGTCAGAAACAAATCTACTCATTTGAAGTTCAGACTAAGTGCTATTACATTGTTTTGTTATCATGAATTTGTTTATGCAAATCTACTGTCTTTACTGGTCCATTAAGTTTCCATTATCTTGGCACACCCTAGCCACTACTGATCAAAATGAATGACAACCAAAGCAGTGCCAAACAAAAAAAAACAAGCTAATATTATAAATAATACAAAAGAAAGTTTATTAAGATTAAAAAAAAATCACAGAAAAAGTATTTTTTTTTTTAAATCATTTTTATTATATTTCAACAGGTTTGTACATTTTCATATAATTTCAAAGAAAAGAATAAACAGACAACTGAAAGCTAAACATCAATAGACGGTACACAAAGTGTTATGACTATAAACAAAAAAAAAGAAAAAGAAACCCCCTGGTATTTTGTAGACTTTTCCAAGCCATGTTAACCTTATTGGATTCCAATCTGTCATTCCTTAATCTTTATAATTTTTCTGTTGGAATATATTTTCCCCTTTTTTTTTTTTCCCCCCTTTCCCTTTTCCCCATGTTTTTCCTGAACAAAAAACAACAACAAGAAAAAAAAAAAACCAGCAAGGACAAAAACCAGGAATAGAGCAACAACGTTCCTTTTCTCTTCTCTCCCCCCTCCCCTCTTCCCTTTCAGTGTATATATATACAATCCACACAAAAATTCCCATATGTTATTTATCTTCTATAAAACACAGATGATAATCATAAATTATCTCTATATCATTGTAGTGTTAACATACTTAAGGTCAGTCTTCCAAAAAATAACCAAAAAAAAAAAAGTGGGGGAAACCCCCCACACCATACACAGGAAGGGGGGAGGAATCAGAATACATCTCTCTTTACCATATTCCCAAAAGTACCATTTCTGAGTTTTGGAAGGGAAATATTATTTGATCAATTTCTGTCACTTTGAGTGATTTAATAAATGGTGCCCATTTTTTAAAGAAAGACTTAATGTCAGATTCCTTATCAATGTTGGTATCTCGCTGCTCTAGAATGCATTGTTTTTTAAGAAAGTTCTTAATTTCTGATACTGTTGGTAAATTTCTTGACTTCCACTTCTTAAAGATTAAGTATCTAACTGCTAGGATAATTGAGGTAATTAAATTTCCATTAGGCATATGCTCTTCTTGGTTATTTAAGCAGAATATAACCTGGGTCAGTGAAAGATCCAGAGGGGAGATTTTAAGTGACGTCTTTGCCCAGAATTCTATTTTGAACCAGCACTGTCCCAAATCATATGTTTCAAATCTGCAGCTTTCATGGAGCATTTAGGACATTTGTCAAAGTTTGGATTCTTAAGCTTGAATGCTTTTTCAGGGGTGTAATAGTATCTGTGTATAAGTTGCTGAAATTGTAGCCTGAGATACTCTGCAGATGGAAGTTTTTATGAATTGACTATCAATGTAGTCTTGCGCCAGGCCTAGATTCCAGTCCTGAGCTAATTTTTCAAGAAGATGTTTCCCTTTACCATCTCCCAGTAAGTGGTAGCATGGGGTGATTGACATCAGCCCATTCTTTACCAACGTAAGCCAATCCTCTAGACTACCTAGATCTCATCGCCACTTAGCTATCCGCATCATGTCTGTGACATAATGCCTTGTCTGTAAGTACGCGAAAAACTCCTTGTTGGAGAGATTGAAATTATTTTTAAGTTCATCAAATGATTTAATACATTTTCTCTCTTGATCCACAAAATATATAGGTCTGTCCAATCCTGATGTGTACCAGTTTTTAATCACAGGTGAATCTAGGCCTGCCTGAAATTTGGGGTTGCCTATTAGGGGTAGGTATGGTGATACCTGACAATTTATATCTAAGAGCTTTCCGATTCTTCTCCAAGCCCTCAGGGGGTTGAGAAACATTTTAAGTGCTCTAATATTAAATGGCCACTCTTTGGGTTCACAGTGTAGCAAGGCTGTTGGTAAGTATGGATAGCAGATTTTCTCTTCAAGTTTATTATTCAATACATAATCCTTAGAGATGATCCAATCAGCTTCAATTCGCGCTAAGAAAGCCAGGTTATACAGCCTTATGTCTGGCAAGGCAAAGCCTCCATAGACTTTTGAGGATGACAGTTTGTTCAATTAGATCCTGGGTCTGGCTTTTTGCCAGATAAATCTTCTGAGCATACTATTTATTACTCGTATATCTCTTTCTAGAAGCATTATTGCTGTATTCTGTAAAACATAGAGCAATTTAGGAAAAAGAACCATCTTGAATAATGCTATCCGTCCAGAGATGGAGAGTGGCAGACTCTCCCAGTTTCTAAGCTTTTCTCTGAATATTGAAATAACTGGCAGGATGTTAAGCTTATATAGATCTTTTGGTTCACTCGGGATATTGATTAAGTATTTAAATGAATCTTTAACTAGACGAAAAGGAATGTTGCTAGGAGAAGAGTTGTTTTTCCTAAGCCAAAATAGTTCTGACTTTGTAGTGTTTACTTTATAGCCCGAAAAGGAGCCAAATTGGCCAATGATTTGTAATAATTTAGGGAGATTGATTTTGCTATTTGATAAATATATAAGAATATCATCTGCATACAAAGCTAACTTTATTTCATAATCCCCTATTTTAATGCCTTCAAGTTGTTGCCTGATCGCAATTGCCAGGGGTTCAATACAAAGGTTGAAGAGGAGGGGGGAGAGGGGGCATCCCTGACGAGTTCCCCTGCCTAATACAATTTGGGGGGAGAGTAGATTATTTACAATTAGCCTCGTATAAGGCTGATTATATAGATTTCTAATAAAATCAAGAAACCCTCCTGTGAACCCAAACTTTTCTAAGGAAAAAAAAAGGTGATCATATTGAACCGAGTCAAAGGCCTTCTCGGCATCAACTGAAATAACCGCTAGATCTGGCGGGGTCCTTTCCCCCCTCCTCCCCTCCTCCCCCTTATAGAAAAAGTATTCTGATGTTACCAATATTTCTCTGATTTTTGCTGAGGAGTTTCGAGAGTTTAAGAATCCGGCTTGGTCTTTATGAACGATATCACCTAATATTTTTTGTAGCCTTTGGGCAAGAATTGATGTAAAAATCTTATAATCAGAGTTTAGTAAGGCAATTGGCCTATATGACTCCCTTAAGGTTGGATCCTTCCCGCTTTTGAGTATTAGAGTTGTGTAGGAGGATGAAAAAGATTTCGTCATCTCTTCTCCATTTATGTACATAGAGTTATATAGTTTACAAAGATGTAATGATATCTCTGAAGATAGAATTTTATACAATTCATTTGGCAGCCCATCCGGCCCAGAGGTTTTATTCAGGGCGAGGTCAGAGATAGTTTTCTTAATTTCTTCCTCTGTGATTTGAGCGTTAAGAGTTTCAGATATATCAGTAGATATTTTGGGAACTGAAATTTTACTCCAGAAGTCTTCTGCTCGAACTGGATCAGAGGGTCTGGAGGAATACAGTTCTTGATAATATTTTTCCAATTCTTCCGCTATTTCCTCGTGTTTAAGTATTTCCTTCTCCCCTAGAACTAGTTTCTCAATTAACGAGGGTTTTTTTTTTCGCTTTTGACCAGTTTAGCTAATAATTTCCCAGATTTATTACCATATTTATATAGTTTAGACTGTAATTTTAATTCTTTCTGGATTTCTCTATATAACAAAAAAGCATCTTTATTGCTTTTTGCACTATTATATTTATTCCAGTTAGCTGAGTTTTAGTCAAGGAGGAATCGATTGTATGCATTTGTTATTGCATTAGTTAATTCCTTTTCTCTTTGTTGCATTTTTCTATTTAGTATAGCCAAATAGGCTATGATTACACCTCTTATTACAGCCTTTGCTGCCTCCCAAAATATGGCAGGATGGTCTCTATATTCTGAGTTACAGAGGACATAATCGTTAAACTTGACTCTAAGCCAGTTCTTAAATTTCATATCTGATGCTAAGAAGGAAGGGAAAAAAAAACGATTTGACTTGAATTTGAGCTGCTTGTCCTGGAGGTCTAGGGTAATCGGACCATGATCAGACAAGCATATAGGAAGTATTTTTGCTTTAATCTCAAATGTACACAGTCTTTCGTCTATCAGAAAAAGATCAATTCTTGATAGCGTTTTATGAGCTTTGGATAAGCAGGTGTACTCTCTAACATCGGGATTTTGCATCCTCCATATACAGAAAAAGTATTTTATCCAACTTTTCATGTATGAGAAACTGAGGTGTCTTCCAGACTGCTACTTTTCATCATTCAGAATTAAATCTAATTAATCTGCCCAGGATGTACAGACAGCTTTAGTACAGTGAACCGTAAGCCCTATAGGAACTAGAACGTTATCAAGATGATAGGCTTTGTACAGTACAGCTGGAAACTATGGTCTCATCAGGAGCATTCCTATTTGTATGACCTTATGAGATAACAAAGTATTTAATGGAAAGCCTAAATTATGCAAAAGTTTATTGTTCAAAACCATATATCCATGCTTTAAAATCTGGTCTAAATGTCTTAATCTGTAATATTAAGTTGCTGGATTTAAGTTTCTATTTGAAACCTTTGATGTTTGTGCTGCAGTAATGTTCCATGATGTACTCATGAAAGATATGAATCATCCATGAAGGTTCCAATGCTAACTTTTAGAGTAGTGGAAAACCACAATCTTTTTATTCCGGAAATCACTGAGGTTTGTAGGAAACACATAAACAAGATTAGCATCCCATCTCTGAATAACAATATTTATTCCCAGAGATTCAGCTGATGGTATATACAGAACTCTGGAACTTGCCAATGGGCAATATTCCACTGGTTACAGAAATACTGTTCTGTTCACTTTCCAGTCTGTTTGGTGTGTTCTAAGTTCCACAAGAGGCACACTGGTTTTAAATTAGTTGGGTTTACCTAAGCCCAAATACAAAATTAAGTGGTTAACTAGGTACTTTGTGTTCGTCCCTGATGTCTGAGATGTATATGTGTTGTGTTGTCTAACATAAACCTTATAGTTGTTCCTTGCAAGTTGATTTGTGTTTGAGGGCCAGTGTTACAAGCTTTTATTTCTTTTAAATATCTTTATTTTGTATCCAACAGAGTATACACTTTGACTTAAACATATGTAGTCACAAATAGATAAACAGAGAAAAAACAAAAATGAAGCACCTCTCAGGGTGCTTGACAAAGAAAGCAAAATAAATAAATAAAAAATTTTTTGCATTAACCATAAACCATAAAGAATAGAAAAAAAGAAGAGTACATCTGACAAGTAAAAACATTTACTGGCGTACATATATCCAAGGATTTTGTACCCTAGCAGAGATGTCTCCTTCTGAGTTTTAAACCAAAGTACAATATAGTGCCCCTACTGATATTTTCCCTCTCAAGTGAAAAATAAACAGCCATTGTAGGTTCTCATATTTGAGCCACCCTAATCCTGTTATATGAACTCAACTGCATCTCCAAATATCTATGTGATACTCTGTTGAGGTTTTTTTTTCTTAACACAGCCACATAGGACACTTGGCTGCAGCCCCTATAGACAGCGATGAACCATATCCGTACCCGGCCCAGAAGGGCCAGGAAAATAGCTCCAGACTAAGCCAAATAAAATAAAACAGAACAAAACAAAACAAAAAGGGGGGGGGGGGAGGGGGGAGAAAAGGGAAAGAGAAGAAAATGGGGAAGGCAGACTTGTTACCATATACCGAGCAGCACAAGTTCTAAATGGATAAATTAAGTGATCAATTTCATTCGGGGGTAAAGATTTCATAAAAACTGACCACTTAAAAAAAATGCAGTAGCATCCCATTCATCATTTAAATTAGTATCCATCTGTTCAAGAATACATTGTTTTTTTAAGCAATTTTTAACCTCTGGGATACTGGGGGTCACCTTTCCTTTCCATTTTTTGAGGATTAAATATCGAGCTGCTAAAATGGCCATGTTGTCAATTTTAATGTTAACTTGCCGTTCCTCCGGATCCTTCCAGAGGTACAATATGTGCGATACCGTTAAAGACAGAGAGGAGATCCCTAATGTTTTATTAAGCCAATATTGTAATTTAATCCAAAAATATTGGTTCCTTGGGCAATCCCAGAACATATGTACAAGACTGGCTGAATGCAAGGAGCATCTAGGACAGCAGTTATAGTTGAGATTTCCACACCTAGAACCTTTCTCAGGAGTAAAGAAAGTCATAAGAAGTAGTTTGATATGAGATTCTCTCCATGAGGAGGAAAGAGTTATTTGCGTTACTTCAAGAATTGAAGATTGAATAAGACTAGTATCCACCATTTATGGAACTCAGGGCTTGATAGTAAGGGGAAACTGACATATATCCATTTTTAACTAGGACAAGCCATTTCTCTATCCTCCCCAGAGTCCAATTCCAGCCGAAGTTACTTGTTAAATTAAGCGCAAAATGCCTTGCTTGTAAGTACGCAAAAAAGTCTTTTTGAGGGAGATTAAACTCCCCCCTGAGAGAACGGAAGGTTTTAATACATCTCCTATCAAAATCTAACAGTTGGGAAACATTATTTAAACCTAAACTATTCCACCTCTGAAAAGATGATAGTTGGAGACCAGCTTGAAATTGAGGGTTGCCTGATAATGGCATGTATTTGGATACCCTATGATCTGAATCCAGAAGTTTATACAGAAGATACATTACACTTCTCTCAAGTTCATTATCAGTAACGTAGTCTCTTGCAAAGATCCAATCCATAATTAACCGTGCCAGAAAGGCGTAGTTATATATCTTGATATCTAGTATCTAGCCCTGCAAATTTTCTAGGAAGAGAAAGTTTAGACAAAGAAATTCTGTTTTTTTTTGTTTTGCCAGATAAAGTTTCTCAAAACTGTGTTGAATATTAAAACGTCTTTTCCCTTAAGGATCAATGGAGTGTTCTGGAGAACATATAATAACTTAGGGAGACAGACCATTTTATAGAGAGCTATACGGCCTGACAAAGAGAGGGGAAGATTTTGCCAGTTTTTCAGACTCTCCTTAATTTTATTCAAAACTGGGAGAATGTTAAGGCTATACCAAGTATCCGGATTAGCAGATATTGCAATGCCCAGGTACCTAAAAGATCCAGAGACTACTCTAAATGGCATGTTTACAAGTGATTCATTGGGTTGCTTAATCCACAGGAGCTCAGTTTTTGTGGTATTTGCCCTATAGCCAGAGAAAGAGCCAAACTGATCAATAATTGATAAAAGCTTGGGAATATTAATGGAAGTATTTGTGATATATATGAGAATATCGTCAGCATATAGAGCTATTTTCAGTTCCTTTTTGCCAATCCTAATCCCTTCAAGGTGATGTCTAACACAGATAGCGAGAGGTTCAATGGAGATGTTAAAAAGAAGAGGGGAAAGGGGACCTCCCTGCCGAGTTCCTCTTCTCAACAGGATATCTGGAGAAAACAAACCATTAACTAAGATTTTTGTGGAGGCTACATTGTATAGATTATTAATAAAATTTAAAAAATTACCGTAAAGGCCAAACCGCTGAAGAGAGTATAATAGATGGTCATAGTGAACAGAATCAAAGGCTTTTTCAGCATCTATTGAAATAATTGCTGAGTCAGAGATGTCCCCTTCCTCTCCACTCCCCAGTCTCTCCCTGGTTTTAAAGTAGTCTATGGTAAGGAACACCTCCCTTATTTTAGCTGAAGAGATTCGTTTGTACATGAAGCCTGCCTGATCCTTATGAATAATACTGGGAAGAAGGGCTTGAAATCTCACCACTAAGATAGAGGTAAATATCTTGTAGTCCAAATTCAGCAAGGCTATGGGCCTATATGATTCCTTCTTATCGGGATCCTTCCCTTCTTAAGAATTAGGGTAGTATAAGAAGCAGCAAAGCTGGAAGAGGGGGAGTTACCTTTTATATAAATATCGTTATACAGTGAGGTTAAATGTGGCACAATTACCGGGGATGCTATCTTGTAGAATTCATTGGGAAGGGCGTCCGGGCCCGGAGCTTTATTCAGAGAGAGATCTTGAATTGCTCTGGACACTTCAAGCTTGGAAATAGGAAGATTGAGTGTTTCGACTAAATCAGGTGCTAATATCGGGAATTGTTTGAATTTTTAAGGGAATACAGGTCCTGGTAGTATTTTGAGAAGTATCCATAAATTTCAAAAAACTCCAGCCACCAGCTTCATTAAAAGACCTTTATTCTTTCATTTTGGGTCCCAATAACACATACAACGTTTCAAGCCTGCACTAGGCTCTTAGTCATGTACATTTTAGTTATACAGGTTCCTGCTTTTTATACCTTCACCTGTTATTCATTAACCCATTCCATAAAAAACATAGCTATTGCAGTTGCAACAGTGACATCTTGTGGATGAAAAGCATAGTACATCAATTCTTTATTCCTAATGTCTTTTAATGTTTTTTAAATGGAATGGGTGAACGACATCTGTATATCATTTAAAATAATAACATAAAACATAAAAACCTATATACAATCTAAAAAGAGGAGCATAAAATCCAAACATCTACAATGCCAGAGCAATTGGGAATTAATCTGCAGAGTACATTTTCATCATTAAAGAATTTATCATTAAGCAGAATGTATATTGTTAAGGAAAATTTGCTTTAAAGAGAAACTTTTTTTTCTTTCTTTACCTTTACATAGCAAAAAATAACTTGTTATCCAAAATTCTTTATATATATATGTGAGAAAGGTGTATTTTCCTGACCTATCCATATGTGATGTAAAAATCAGTTAATAAAGATCAATAAAACAGACTCCAGTCAAAGTCTTTGTTCAGACCCTTGGCGGTTAGGCAATCTAGTTTATGAATCCAGAACATCTCCCTAATTTTTAGGAGATGTTCTCTATCACCCCCCCCCCTCCTCCTTGGTTTCATTACCTGGTCTATGACTAGGAATCTAAGCTGACTAATATTATGACCTGCAGAGAGGAAGTGAGAGGACACTGGAGCCTCTTTGTTCTTGCATCTTATATTGGATTTATGTTCTGTTATCCTCTCCCTTACCTCTCTGCAGGTCTCGCCAATATAGATAAGTCCACATGGACACTTGATCATGTAAATAGCAAAAGTTGTTCTGCATGTAAAGTATTTATTTATTACAAACTTTCTTCCACTGGTTGGATGATAAATGTTTTTCCCTTTTATCATGGAGCTATAGTGGCTGCAGTTCAAACATGGATAACATCCATTATTGCTGCTACCTATTGTTAATTGGACATTTCTCTTTCCAGAACCTATGTCAGTATGTACAATCAAATCCTTAATACTTCTATTTCTCTTATATGCCACCATCGGTTCCTTTTTAAATTCTTCATCTTGTGGATTGCATTCCCTTATTATATGCCAGTGTTTCATTAAAACACCGGCAATCCTTTGACTGAACCTGTTATGTTGCATTACAAATATCACATCATTCTCACCCTTTTTGCCTGTTTGTTTTTGGCCTTGTTTAGAGCCATCCTCCACATTTGCTAATTGTTCTGCTATTAATTTTCTTGGATATTTCCTTGCAATAAATTTATTAGCCATTTCTCCTAATCTTTGCTTGCATTTATTACCATCTGAGACAATCCTCTTTACTCTAGTGAACTGGCTCTTGGGTATTGCCTTGAACACACTCTCTGGATGGCAGCTGCCATATTGCAGCAAATTATTCTTGTGAGTTTTTTTTTGTATATAGGTCAGAGACTTGGCAAGTCTGTTACTCCGTGCCCCACTAAAGAAGATACAGGTGTGCTGTCTCCACTATTTGAATTCAGTATTTTGAGAAGGTCTGCAGGAGTTCTTCTGTCGTTGCTAATGTTTTGTCTTCTTCACGTAAAAAATCAATCAAAGATGAACCTATATCCCTTTTAACTAAGCTAGCAAGGAGTTTTCCTGTTTTATTTCCATGTCTCAATAACTTAGCCTGAAATCTTAGGTCTTTCTGAGAAGTCCGATATAAAAGAAAGGAATCCCTTTCCTTTAATGCATGAGTATATCGTGCCCAGCTCTCAGATGTTTTCTCTAAAAGATAACAGTTGTATGAATTAGATACAGACTTCAGAATTTCCTTTTCCCTAAGTTTGAATTTCTTTGTCCTGCTTATGCTATAAGCTAGAATCCCCCCCCCCCCCCAAGTACTGCCTTCGCAGTTTCCCAAAGAATAGTAGGACAATTGATATAATCACAATTAAAAGAGATAAACTCTTCAAACTTAGATTTAAGCCAGTTTTTAGACTTGAGATCTGATGCCAAGTAAACTGGAAAGTAGAACTGACTATTTCTTGGAACAAGATCACTAGGCTGAAAATCAAGGAAAATAGGGGCATGGTCTGAGATACATATAGGAAGAATTCCAGAAACCAATTTTAATTTACACAGCCTTTCATCTAAGAGGAATAGATCGATCCTTGAAAGTGACTTATGTGCCTTAGAAAGACAGGTGAAGTCTCTAGAATCGGGATTCTGTGACCTCCAAATATCTCTAACCCTATGGTTCTGGAAGAGTCTAATAAAGAGTTTTGACTATAGATTATCTCTTTTATTTATAGGACAGGAAAGGTTTTGTCTTAATCTATCTAGAGGGTATTGTGGTGCCATATTAAAATCCCCTCCTATTATCAAATAGCCCTCCGCATAAGTCATAATATTCGCTTGAAGTGTTTCCCAAAAAGGCAAACTAAAAACATTGGGAGCATATATATTACAGAATGTATATAATACCTTATCTATTTTAATTTTTACCATTAAGAACCTTCCCTCTAAGTCTGCATTAGTATGGAGAACTTGATATTTTAGCTTCTTTCCTAGGAGAATCGCAACCCCTCCTTTTCTTTGTACACTGGCGGAAGAGAGAACCTCCTTGACCCATGAGCATTTGAGCTTAAGAACTTCCTCCAATTTTAAATGGGTTTCCTGTAGGAAGGCAATATCAGTGTTTATTTTTCTTGCCTTAACGTGCCTTAAACCTGACATTCCTGAGAAATAGTTACCTATCTCCATCTCTGTCTTACCCAGAGAGCAACATCTGGATGATACATTTTTCTGCGTTTCTAGCTGACTCAAAGAGATGTGTGTAATTACTGATATAGCAAACCTTGAGCCTGGCATTCTTGAGCATTAGTTACATATCTCCACCCCTGTATTACCTGGGGGGGTAATGTCTGGGCAATACATTTTTCTGCATCTCTAGCTGACTCGAAGTAATGTGTGTGGTTATCGATTGTTATCTTCAGTCTAGCTGGATAGATTAAGGTAGCTTGGTGGCCCTGGTTAATTAATTTGGTGCATATTGGTGCCAGTTCTCTCCTCTTGGCTGATGTCTCAGCCGAGAAATCTTGAAAAAACATTATTTTTGCATTGCCAAGAAATATAGGTTGATTTTTTTAAATAACTGAGATAGATTAAGTTTATCTTGGTTATTTAATACTTTGGCAATTATTGGCCTGGGTCTGTAATTCCCTTTCTCGGAAGGTAACCATCCTAATCTATGAGCTCTCTCTAGTACTATGTGTGATTGTGACTGCGGGATTTGTAAGAGTTGCGGAAGTGTAACTGTTAATAGCTGGCTGAGGTCTTCGTATTGCTTTTCTTCAGGAACCCCTATCACTCTGAAATTATTTCTCCTGGAGCGATTCTCCAGGTCTTCCAGCTTTTTCTGTGCTTTTAAGAGCTTAGAGTTTATATCCTCTAGCTTGGTATTGTGACCTCCTGTAAGGTCCTCTAAGTCTGAAATTCTTTGTTCTGCCTCGGTCAGTCTGTTGGAAAACTGGAGTATTTCGTTTGTTAATACAGAGATATCTTGCTTGATCTCATTCTTAAGAGCATCGAATTTAGGGGCCAAGGCTTCAGATATGCTTGCAACTAATGATTGTATGTCTAATGTTTTGTTCGTCTGTACTGGATTAATAATGGTAGAAGGTACAGTATATCTGACGAGGTTTCCAGGATGGTCTTGTTTTTCTTCTCTCTATGCCTAGCTGCCATAACTGAGGGAGAGGTTTTAGGTTGTGAAGTGAAAAATTTGTCCATGTGCTTGTGAAATTACAGTGAAGGCGAGGAGTAAGAAATACCCCAATGAGTGAAGAGAAGCCGTGTGAAGGAAGAGGGGGGAAAAAGAAACCCCCTAGTAAACCGTGAAATCAAGAGGAAAAAAAAAAAGAGGGGGAGAGGGTGAAGAGTGCACGTGAGACTGTGAAGATATGGAACGAATAAAAAAAAAAAAAAAAAAAGGGATAATACTGTGAAGTGAAAAAAGAAGAACCTTACTCATCAGTTAGGGCGGTTGGCGAAGATTGGCAAGTAAATTAATCTGGTATCACCACGGCAGATCTATATACTAGAGATCCTTTTGAAGAAAAAAACCTTTTCTCTATTGTCTTATGCCTTCCAGTGAATATGTAGTATTCTCAATAGTGCTATTTATTAATAAAGGTATTTTAGGCCCAGACCAACTATATTTGCTAAGTTGATTGGCTCTGTTTCATTTACCTTTGGTAAGCTAGCAACATATATGCTACAAAGTTAAACCCACCACTCCTCTATAGTATTAAACACCTCCTACTACCAGGATAGTTTGCCTAAAAGCAGTGAACAGATTGAAGAGAAAAAAAAAGAAAGAGGGAAAAAAAAATACTCACGTGAGGGCAAAATTCATGACAAACTTAAGAGAGCAAGATAATAAATATCCTCCCGTATGTTCGCTGGTTAATGTAATAGATATAAGTTTTTCTTTAAATTGTTTGCAGCAAGCTTATTTTGACCCAAGCACTATATTAAGTATGGACCAGTTTTACTTGAGTAAATACTAAATTCTGTTGTAGCTATCGTTAAAGAACAGATGATAGGAATCTTTCCTACCTCAACACAGGAGAATTCCACACTTGGGAACAAAATGTTTCTTTCGATTGTTGTCATCTGAAATTAAACTAAGACTTCTGTCTGAAGTTATAAGATGTAAGTTTCTAGCTTTAAAGGGCTGAGGTAAAATGCACTCTTGCTCCCAGATCTGCTAGAGATTAACTGATCCAGTAAATAGTGTATAAAATTCAAAATGAAGTATTTTACTAGTTTACATTTTAGCTGGAGCCCACTTCCCAATACTTCAACCAGAGTAAACTTTTTACCATACTAGAAGTATTCAATTATAACAGATCCATTAAAAATAACTTGTTGTAAACTACCAAATATGATCAAATTGAGCATAAGAAAAAAACAGATTCACTCTCTTCTGAAGTGGACCAGCTTTCTGCTGCATAAATAACTGAGGCATCACACTGTTATGACGTGAAATGTTCCTCCCAGATGCAAATACATTTTTTTAAGGTTTAATTCCATGTCCCTTTTCAAGGTGTCTTTAAATGTTACAAAATATTTAGTATGTTTTGACAGTCTAGTTATTACAATTGTGTTAGGTGAAGGACACATTTATCTGGGACCAGTAAGTGTTTCTCATGTTCCTCCCAATTAATCCTTTACAAAGATGGAAACTGGAAATAAATCAGTTATATTGACATTTACTTTTTCCTAGAGGTATAAGGTTGAGGGGCTTCATCCACTGAGCCTAATGTCTCTCTGTTTAATTTTATAAAGGATAATATGTTAGAAATGTCAAAGACCATAGCATTTTCTTTCTCCGATTAAGTCCTCAGTCTAAGTAAAAGCAGGGGTGTATTCAGATATATTGGGTGTTTGAGGTTATGATAAAACTTCATTACTTTATATTTGAGCAGATAGCACATAACATTTTCATCCCAAGCAGTTTAAATGGTTACAAATCTCATTAAAAATATACACAAAGGAAACACAATAATAAAGGGATATGAAACCCAGATTTTTTCTTTCATGATTCAGATAGAGCATCAATTTTCAAGCAACTTTCTAATTTACTTCCTATTATCAATTGGTTAAGCAAGATAAAACCCGATGAATATGAATTAAACTTTCCAAATAAATTGGACCTAGCTGCAATAGTTGTTTTTTTCTTGATATATTATATGTTGTTACCAATATTACTCATATTTTGTTTCTTTATTGCAGTCCACGGTAACTGGAAAAGGGTCTACACTCTCAAACTCCAGGAGGACACAAGACAATAAGGATTACTCCGTGGTACAAGTCACTTCTGTATTGAAACAAAGCTCAATCACCTGCAAGGGAGAGACCAGCAAAAATGAGTTTAAATCCAATGGACATGGACAAAAAGTAACTCATAGACAGTCTGCATCACCTAGAATGAAAAAGACATAGACATTGACAGCAGTGACACTCAAATGTTTGGGATTTTATTATTGTGCCAAAATATTTCGACAAAAAACAACACCCAGAGGATGTTGTTGTATTCTAAGATCTGTATTTCACATTCCTTTGTACACTAAATAGAATCCAGTGACTATTCAGCTGGATACGACTTTCCGTTGCTTATTATAAGTTTTTAAATTTGTAAAGCAGTTATATTCCCTGTTCTGTTGGCTTGAATTTGACTTAGATGTGGGTCAACCTTCCCTAATCTATTTTAAAAGCAAATAATGGAATTGTAGCATACATTGGTTGTTGTGGAATAAACTTGTTATTCATTTAAAAATTCTTGTAGGAAATGAAATACCAACCACTAAAGTAATACTGCAGTTCAGTTAAAACTGTAACTTTAGAATTATAGTTAATAGTTTTGTTAAATTTAACTGCAGTCTATTATAAAGACAGAGCCAACTTGCCTTTATTTATTGGGATTGTTCAGTTTGTTCCTTTATCCAATGATGTGCTACAATAATAATAAAAAAACAATTAAAACGTATATCAGCATTAAGTAATTCTTGATTTTAGCAGTCCAACAACTGATACTGCACTTGCTCACCAGTATATATATATATATATATACATACATACATACAGTATATATATATATACAGATACCACTGCCTTAAACATACGCCTCTTCTACCTATTTGGAGTGAAGTAACATAGACTAAACAACTTGTTTATACAGATGAAGGAATAATCATGTTGACCTCTCTTTGTTGAGTGTGATTATTACTGGAATGCTATGGTCTGTCTGGGTTTCTTTAAAGATGCTTGAGACCTGTTGGTGTTCTTGGAGTGCATGATCACCAGACATCTGAGAACATCCCCTATAGACTTCCTGCCATCAAAATATGGAATATAGAGGTTCCATCTCTAGTACATCTGCAGCCTTATGGAGATCTTATATGTTCTTTGTTATTGGATTTTTGTCTGGTTTTATCATTAGGTCAATGACTTTTGTTTCTATAACTTTGTGCTTGTTGAGTTTTTCATGCCTTTCTTTTAAGATTTTTCTTGTCTGTTCTGTTTCTCGTGTGGGTTTAGATTTTTAATTCTTACAAATTTTTCCTCCTCCCATGTTTCTTATTTTCTTTATTGTTTTTTAATGTTTTTATGTTTTAGGCCAATGTTTCATTTATGCCTTTTACCATAAAAAATGATTAGTTTGTTGTTGAGCTATTTCAGTTTAAAATGGACAAGGTGTTTTAATTTTACACTGAGCTTTAACAAAATTAAAAGTTTGTCTGCGTTTTATGATTTTAGATAGTATCACCAGTCATTTTTCCTTTTTTAGCTTTGCAAAGCTTGTGAGCAAAATTATTTGTCTAAGTCTATGCAATCGGGTTATAATTGCAAATATATTTCATGTAAATAGGAGTGAGTTTGCTTTGTATAAGCCTTTCTCTGCATCAATGCAGTTTGCTTAACGGGTCTTTCATTTAATTTCCCCAAAATATATATACATAGTTCATTATTTTTAACCTGCTATTCCTTTGAAATCTAAAAAAACATTTTTTTCCATTACCCTCATTTGCCTCATTTATGAAATGCCAGGAACCTGTCCACCCTGTATTATGGTGAGTGGGCAGGATCCGCGGCCGGCAGTTATGATTACAAGAGCAAATTCTTGTGTAACTGCGCCCCCCTGCTCTTGCATGAGAACAGAGCTTGTCAATCATCTAGATTGAATCTGAGAGATTAAAGGGACAGTCTACTCCAGAATTGATATTGTTTACAAAGATAGAGAATCCCTTTATTACCCATTCCCCTGTTTTGCATAACTAACATGGTTATATTAATACACTTTTTACCTCTGTTATTACCTTGAATCTAAGTCTTTGCAGACTGCCCCCTTATTTCAGTTGTTTTGTCAGAGTTGCATTTAGCCAATCAGTGCCCTCTCACTTGTAAATTCAGGGTGTGGTCACAGTGTTATTTATATCAAACACATGAAACTGTGCCCTCTAGCTGTGAAAAACTGCCAATTGCATTGAAATAAAGGGTGGCCTTCAAGGTTTTTAGAAATTAGCATATGAGCCTGCCTAGGTTTAGCTTTCAACAAAGAATACCAAGAGAACAAAGCAAATTTGATGATAAAAGTGAATTGGAAAGTTGTTTAAATTTGCATTCCCTATCTAAGTCATGCAAGTTTAATTTTGACTAGACTGTCCCTTTAAGTTTTGTTTTAAAGCTCCACTAAATACAGTAGAATTGCATACTTAACAAGTGCATAATAAACTATTATTGTTTTTATTATTATCAGGTATTTGTAGAGCGCCAACAGACAGTAGATTTTTTTGTCAAATTAGTTTTTCCCCATTTGTCAACCCTCTGTAAAATTTGACAGCCATCAGCCAATCACAGACTGGTATACATGTGCACTGTGAACTTGTGCACATGCTCAGTAGTACCCAGTGCCTTAGAAAGTGTGTATATAAAAACTGCATGATCTATTTGGATCATTAAAGCTTAATTTTGACTTTAGTGTCCCTTTAAGACTTACATGAGCCTCAAATGCTTGTGCTCCAAGGCTGCTTCAGCAGTTTTATAAGTGGAGCTCACAGGCTTTAGTGCACGCAGTGATATTCAGAAGCTTGACTCTCCTACTTGTTGTACAAGCTCTTGTATTACATATGTACAGCAGCTCGTGCATATCTGTCCCTGACTAGCTGCAGCAAACAACATAAGCTAAGTATTATTATTATTATTATCGGTTATTTGTAGAGCGCCAACAGATTCTGCAGCGCTATGTACCAGTCAGGAGGATTTTCAATGGGTGTGTCCTTGTATGCAAAACAATACAAATTATGCTAACCAATTTACAGTTTAAATTATTTTTAAAACATTTGTCTTTTACACAGATATTTTGCAGTGGAGTAATTGGTTTCTGGTGCCTATATAAAAAATAACTTAGATGTCCCTTTAATATAACAATTTTTGCTTATGTCCCTAATTATGCTTGTTCAGCACTTTAGCTAAAATTACTTCTAGCTTTTCCTCTGCTATGAGCTTGTGGTTATAGCCCATTAAAGGGATATAATACTCATATGCTAAATCACTTGAAACTGATGCAGCATAACTGTAAAAAGCTGACAGGAAAATATCCCCTGAGCATCTCTATGTAAAAAAGGAAGATATTTTACCTCACAATCTCCTAGGCTCACCAGAGTAAGTGCTGTGTAAAAAGTTATACTTCAGTTACTGCCCAGCTGCAGGTAAAAAAAAAAGGGGGAAGAAATGAACAGCAGCCAATCAGCATCAGCAGTGCTGAGGTCATGAACTCTTTTACTGTGATCTCATGAGAGTTCACTTAACTCTTGCGAGATTTCATAGTAAACTTCCTTAAACTGAATAGGGACATACAATGAGTGTGCATGAGGCACTCTCCCTTGCAGGTCCCGGGACAGGCATACTAATTTGCTGCTTAAAGCCCTTTACAATAGGGTGTGAATACTTAGAACATTTTGAGGTAAAATATCTTTCTTTTTTACATAGAGATGTTCAGGTGATATTTTCTAGTCAGCTTTTACAGCTATACTGCATCACTTTCAAGTGTTTCAACATTTGGGTAGCATGGCCCTTTAAGCTTCAAAATCTGTTGTGTTACTATTCACATTTGAATACATTATATTTTAAAGAAAAATGTCTTATTCTAAATGTATAATTTATGGCATTTCTAGTGAAAGAGTTCTTTCTCCAGATGCAAAGAATGTGATTAGGTAAATTATGCATTTCTCAGTTTTGGAAAATCTTCTTGGAAGTTCAGTTCTTTTCAAAAAAGGTCCCAGTTCATGTTCAAGTATGTCTCTTGTTTTTGCTGTTCATGATTAGTTCCTGCTATGGTTTTAGGAGGTGAGGGAACGTGCCTATGAATTATCAGAATGGATAGAGATTGTTAACCTGAGCGTGTTCCCTAACTATATGATATCATACACACTAAATAGAAACACACACATCTGGCAATAACATATGCATAGATATATTTTGCCTAAGCATACACCTGTAGTTTTTTTGGTTGGTTGTACCCCATTCCATATTTGGTAGTGATCTAAGGTTATGAGGGGGCGCACACTATACAGGATATAACAAATCAGTAAAGATCAATCCATACATTTATATGTGTTCTAGATAAGAGAAGTGATTGGAAAATGGTAAAAGAAATTTTGTTACAATAGGTGATAAGTCCCAAAAAGTCCAATGCTGTGTAATAAGCACAATCTTTGATGGATCAGATCGCAATGGCAGCTCTCCTCCTCACAGATAGATCCAGATGATACTATGAAGGAAGCATATAACAGAGGGGCGCCTCATGTATGTATCAGCATATTCAAGTAGGAGCATATGGATATTCAAGCCAAATAGGTACTCACATTTGGTAAAAGTACACTTATGTACTGGTAGGAACGAGCTGGTAACTTGGGGTGTGCCAGCTAACCCTCTCCTGGCTCCAGCGAGGTATACAGGTGTGGTCCAACCCATTACAAAAGTAAGCGACTCCAGTGGCTCAGGTACAGTATAAAGAAAGGTCAAATAAAAGCAGGTTCTTCCACCAGGTGTTATAGTAATATAAAGATTTAATGTAAAACTTCCAAAATTTAAAAACATACAAGCAGTGGCTATAGGGGGCATGTACAATGTACCCCTATCTATGCAATGCGTTTTTCAGCTTTAAAACTGTCCATTTCCTCAGGCATAAAGCACCTTACAACAAACAACTCTTTTAAAACAAAGTATGACCAATTAGCAAATTAGTCCCGTGCACCATGAGCGTGTGAGCACACCAGAGTTCTTGATTGATTAAAGAATCACAGCTGACTGAATCTATTGCACAATCTGAATATTTAAAAACAAAGGTTTTTTACATATGTGTGGTATATATTTAAACATCGTCTCTGTAGGAAACATTTATCCTACAATGTTAGTTTTTAAAAACAATATTACAATTTTTGATTAAAAGCAAAACATGATTACTGATGGGTTTTGTGTCCCACTTGGTAATACATCTATACTCGTTTCTAGCGGCTTAGGCCCATTTAATCGAATTTCACCTTGATCCATTTGCTGTATCGCTTCCTTTATATGGACTAATACTAGGTGTACATAATATATTTTCGATGTTTGGTTTGTGTTTTAGATTATGAATGATACCTGATCTCTTTGTGGAACAAAATCTTACAACGGAAAATAATGCTTGATCTGTGGACATATAATAGCATAATACAAAAAAGTGTTTAACATCGTAGCAATAGTGATATTTGTGAGTGATAAATAAATCTAGTCATATAGTATTGCTGAACAATTATAAAATGACGTCTCGGAACCAGAGTACAAATGTATAATTCTCTAGACTGTTAAAAAAACAAATCTAGGGGGCGAAGCTTGGCCGCGCTGGAGTTGGCCGCTTGTTAGAAGAGCTCCTAAGCCGTGATCTCCCGACTCTGTGTCTCCATGATCTCTGCTTTGGAAAAAACTGAGGCCAATGCAGTGTGAACACTACATCATCCAACAGGCACAAAAACGGACCTGAAAGGAAGAGAATTTTTGCAGTAAATGGAACCGAGAACACAGAAGGCACCGGGATCATAACAGGCCGCACAACGCAGTTATACATGTCACACTAAGAGATCGACAACACACACTGCATTAATGTGTGCATAACATCGCAGCGTGAAGGATACGAGTAACATTCCCTGCAAATAAAGTGACTAGATTCAAAGGGGAAAAAATAAATAAGTAAAAACATCGCAGTGAACTGAACAATACAGTTAATATCTGGGCAGACATTAATAAATGAGAAAAGCACTGGCTTACAAAGCAACCCAAATGGTTGCTAGCACAGACAGACAGGTTTTATAGCAGTAAACAGCATTGGAAAAAGACACAATATAATAGTGCTGGATAGAGCCTTTGAATTAAGGAGCCTGTCTACCCTAAACACAATATAATCTAATATACACACCATTATAGTGCTGTATGTGCCGCCATTTAAGAAGGTACAACTAGCACAAGAAGATAAAAGTAGCAATAATAGTCAGCAGTTTTCTGCACTTATAAGGATCGTACCAGACACAGGGAGGCAGGCATACTGGGATTTTTCTGGACTTCTAGTTTGTTCAGTAATGCCAGCAAATAAGCTACAAAAAACTGATAACACCTCTAAAAACAAAATGATTAATCAATATTTAAAACCAGCTGAGCTGCAAATGCACGCACAAGCATAAGAATCACCAACGACTTTAATAAGAGTAACTGAGACACAAACCCACACAATAGAGTCAAAGGCCCATAGTTATCAAGGTCTGTCGGACCTGATCCGACAGTGCGGATCAGGTCCGACAGACCTTGCTGAATACGGTGAGCAATACGCTTGCCGTATTCAGCATTGCACCAGCAGCTCACAAGAGCTGCTGGTGCGACGCCGCCCCCTGCAGACTTGCGGCCAATAGGCCGCCAGCAGGGGGGTGTCAATCCGGCGATGTCTGTCCGCCTGCTCAGAGCAGGCGAACAGGTTATGGAGCAGCGGTCTTTGTGACCGCTGCTTCATAACTGCTGTTTCTGGCGAGCCTGCAGGCTTGCCAGAAACACGGGCATCAAGATCCATTCGGAGCTTGATACATATGCCCCACAGACTCAGTCCGCAGAGATAACAATGGAAGATCTGCAGAAACTAGCCACTAAAGAAGATATACAAGCAGCAATGGCAGACATGCGCAACATGTTTTAAGACATGAAGTGAGTAGATCACAGAGTCACTGCTTTAGAGGAAAGTCACAATATAGCAACACAAGACATACAACATTTGTCGCAATTGTCTTACAATTAAGAGGAAACAATTCAAAATTTGCTGGATAGGGTGGAAGACCTTAATAACAGGGGCTGCAGAAATATTTTGCGGTTCAGAGGTGTACCAGAAACCATCACGCCAGCGACACTACAAGGATATCTACAGGATCTATACAGAACGTTGAAAGGCACTAGCACATCTCCAGAAGTAATTATGGAAAGGGCGCATAGAGCCCTTAGGGCGAAACCCCCAGCTAAAGCTCAGCCGAGAGATGTAATAGTAACATTCTTAAACTATCGAGACAAAGAGGAAATACTGCGACAAGCCAGACTCAAACCTCAGTTTACTCCAGGACACAAAGTGATGAGCTGCACCAGGGTACTTTTTAAAAACTTTTATTGCAGGTCACAGAAACTCCCCTCAAGAAGCTTTGTTACACAACAACAAAGGACATTGTGTTGTTGTGTAACAAAGCTTCTTGAGGGGAGTTTCTGTGACCTGCAATAAAAGTTTTTAAAAAGTACCCTGGTGCAGCTCATCACTTTGTGTCCTGGAGTTAACTGAAACGGAGCGTGCACATTGGTAGCTTGTGTCCGCTATCTATCCAGCCAGCACCCATCGGACGGATCTGACAGCTGATTGAACAGCTGAGGAAAAGGAAGCCGAATGTGGAGATTCCGGTGATGTCAGACGCCAAGCAACCGCGAGTGGAGAGGGACCCAGGAGGAGAGCGGAGGATAAGCTGGAGGCAGAAAGAGGGGCTCTGATTGATACCATCCCATTGCCTCGGGAGTACGAGTAAGCTCTCTGTGGACGGGCCAGTCTCTGCGAGCAGCGGTAAGCGGCAACAACCCGGGAACATTCTCCAGCAGGGGTGAGTCTATTTACAAGACATCTCTACCTTGGTGTAAATACAAAATTGGGATTGCCTATTATATCAAGTAAAAAGACTGGGCAGTTATAACAGGTGCTCACACAACCTATGACTATCAAACCTCAGTTTACCTATGCTGGAAAATTGATTAAAAGATTTGCAGACAGCCCCACCACTCTTCAAAAGCGCAGGGAACTGCAGCTTATAACCTCAGTCTTAAGAACACAGAATATCCAGTACAGATGGGGCTTTGCTGTTAGTATAACGGCCACAAAAGGTGATAAAACGGCCACATTTCGAAAAATGGAAAATATAACTGACTTCTGTGAAACGCTACAAATCCAAATACCAACGCCTAGGAGCTGCCCATCTTTAGAAAACAGAATCCAAATGGAAGAACATAACAGAAAAGATGAACGCAGAAGATCTGCAATCAACAGAATATCCACAATATCTCACAAAACACTGACAGGCCACAGCATTCACAAAACAGCTACACCACACAAGGAGAAACCTGCCAACAAAACCCTCACATAGAGACTTCAACCACAGGACAAGAAACTGAAGATCAGGAGTAAAATACACTGCAATTTTATGATTTACACACAAATCCTTGTGCTTAAGACAGCTCAACTCACAGACAATGTACTAGATCACTTATATATCATAGAAGCACACATAGCATAACAGGTAATTCATGCATATAACACATATCAGACACATTATATGGAATTGCAGCCCAGAAGTAAAACATTTTACTAGTACTTATAAACACATAGCCTAGAATCAGTTATCCTGAGCAAAACAATAGACTAAGAACATAGATCATATCAGTAGGGTTAAATGAATACATTGCATTGAATGTTGTTTTGAGAATATTTATACGAATAATTGTGTATCAAGACCTGCCCTACCAAAGAATGTTTAAATGTTGTCTACCATGTCACATTAGGATACCATTCACATAAAAGAAGAACACTAAGGCATAACACCCCACAAACACTAGAATAGAATTAATGAAGGAAAATAGCGCGTAATAGATACATAGATGCAGAATCCATAAAATACCACCAGACGCTTTAATTAGGCCCACTGTGTGATCTGATCATTGGAAAACACACAATATTAAAAATATACTGCAATGCACAAACAATTTAAATATAAAGCTTCAAAGGAGCACCGTTTCAGGGGTAAGGGATACAACCCCCAATTGCAAAACCTATTTGACTGTTCTTGGGCAGTTTACGTATCAGGTGGACTGTCTGAGCAGGGAGCCCCCCATGCTTACTAAAACCTTGCAACAGTCACTGTCGGGATTTACTTATCCAATATTACATACCTGCCCATATTAGGGCTTCCGTACATATTTCCACTGCCCCCTAGGCTTAATACAGCTGCACACAAAAAAAAATTCTACACCCTCCCCTACCTACCTCTTAACCATAAAATGAACACACAATCTACACGATCGCATGACCACAAAATACGCTTAATCCCAATCAATGCCAAAGGTCTTAACAGCCCAGATAAAAGATCTATTGCGTTCAGGGAACTACATAGACAAGAAGGGGACATTATTTACTTGCAAGAAACCCACTTCAAACAAGGTAGGGAACCCAAACTAATAAGTTCCAAATATTGTACAGCATACTCAGCCTCAGGGCCAAATAAAACAAAATGGGTGTGCATTTTAATCAAAAACTCAGTCCCATTCCACCCAACGCATATAGAAAAAGACAAAGAGGGAAGATTTATTGTAGTAGTAGGTCTTCTATACAACAAACATATAACACTAGCAAATGTCTATATGCCCAATATTAACCAGCACCAGGCACTGAAAATTGTAATACAAAAAATATTGGAGCATGGAAAAGGTATGCTATTTCTGGGAGGGGACTTTAACATTGCCATCGACCCAACACTTGACACGTTAAGTGGCTCTTCCAGTACACCTAAAAAAGCCCTCAGATCCTTCAACTCACAACTCCAACAACTTATGGTGCATGACAACTGGAGAGTACCTGGATCAGCACCCCACAACACCATCCGCTAGGGTGAAAGTTAACAGTCTCCTCTCGGACGGCTTCACAATTACAAACGGAACCAGACAGGGATGCCCGCTCTCGCCATTTTTATTTGCAATATCCATGGAAACCTTAGCTTCAAACATTTGAGGAGAACCACAAATTACTGGGATACTTATGGATAACACAGAACATAAATTAGCTATGTACACGGATGATGTATTACTTACCCTCACAAACACAGAAACCTCTTTTCCGCATGCATTACAATCATTCAGCGAATACGGGAGGTTATCAAACTTTCACTAAATGTAAATAAATCTGAATTCCTGAATATATCAATAGAAACTAACACAGTATCTCAGATCATGACAAATTGCCACTACAAATACAGGAAGATAAAATTAAGTATTTAGGGGTCTATCTTGCAGCAGATCCAGATGTTGTGTATCAAGCTAATTACAAACACTAGTGAGCGATCTCTCAAATTGGAAAAGTAAGAATATCTCGTGGTTAGGCACAGGGCCGGCTCAACCATGGGACCAAGTGGGTCCAACAGCCCAGGCGGCACTTTACAGGGGGCGGCATTTCAGTGACTGACTCAGTCACTGTGATAGACAGAATACTCCTGTCCTCCTCCTAGCCCCTCCTTTTCTGGGGAAATCAACATACACAGGAGCCGGAAGCGGCACTTCAGCGAGTAAGACTAGCAAGCAGTGACCAGTGCAGGGATCGTATCTGCTCTTCTGCCAGTACAGCCTTACAGTGGTAGGTGCAGATTGACAGTCTGTGCTACTCCCCTACCAAAGCTAACTTTGAACATTCCGACGGGGGCTGGGCTTTTGAAAACAGAGAGGACAGCTACTGCATGAGCGACATTTGCTTATGTTGTAAAATGCCTTTTCTGGCTGCCGGTGTAACCCTCTCCACTCCGTGTTTAGATAACAAGCAGAATGACAGGTAACACATTCATCCGATCTCCTGCTACAGCAGTTTTAACTCATCCTTTTATTTTACTAAACAGGCTGCTTTGAAAGATTGGGGAAAAGGGGAGGGGGATGTGGGACTTAAAGGACCAGTAAATAGCTGATTTTTTTGTACTCATTTTAAAGGTTGTATAGTTTAAATATATGTAAGTGATCACACAGATGTAATGATTTTATAATAAAAACTTCTTTTAACTTATTTTTTAGTAGAATTCTGAATTCCCTCAACAAGCTTTAGATTTGCTAAATTTCAGCTGATCTAACTGAAGAGTTAGAGACCAGCTGCACCAAATAAAAGTAAAATAAGTGTGCTTCCTTCTACAAAAAAAAAAACAGTACTAAGTTGCTCTTTTGTATAGTGTATATGTTGTTTTATTTTTTTATTTTAAACGTTGTTGAAAATTTCTCACACAGAAAGTATAGGCTATACATCAGTCCCACCCACTCTTTTTTTGTTGTTGCTTACAAGGACAGTCTAGACAACATTAAACTTTCATGACTCAGGACATGTCATTTTACACAACTTTCCCATTTTCTTTTATCATCAACTTTGCTTTGTTCCTTTGGTATTGTTTGTTGAAAGCTAAACCTAGGTAGGCTCATATGCTAATTTCTAACTCCCTGAAGGTCGCCTCTTATCTAGGTGCATTTTGACATTTTTTTTAACAACTAGACAGTGCTCATATGTGCCCTATAGATTACATTGTGCTCACTCCCATGGAGTTACGTAGGAGTCCGCATTAATTGGCTAAAATGCAAGTCTGTCAAAAGAACTGAAATGAGGGGCAGTATGCAGAGGCTTAGATACAAGGTAATCACAGAGGTAAAAAGTGTATTAATATAACTGTGTTGGTTGAGCAAAACTGGGGAATTGGTAATAAAGGGATTATATATCTTTTTAAACAATAAAAAATCTGAATGCTTTAAACCCTGAATGCTTGTGCACAAAATCCATGTAATTTGTGTATGAATTGTCATGCATTCTACAAAAAGTTAAAAGCATGGTGTTTGTCTAGCTTTTAAAGTTATTTGTATATATAAATATGTCTTATCATATAGTTTGAATATCATGTTATCTCTAATTTATATATATATAAATGTAAATATTTGCATAGGAAATTAGTACATCTAAGCAAGTATCCCCGCTTGCCCCCAGAAATTCTTAATATGCAATGTTTCCAATGCACAAGAGAATTGTGGGTAAGATATGCAAATTAGGTATGCAAATTCTCAGTTTTTTTGCTTCAAAATATTGTTTTAACACAGCGATCCTTTTAAACAGGAATATGACAGCAAACCAGAAATCACTCACTATACAAGCCTGTTTCGTTCTTTTTAGAACTCATCAGTAGGAGATAGATTTCTGATTGCTGCATTGGAAAAGCTATTTTCATTGTTAAACCAAAATTCATTAAAATTATGGGGGGGGGGGGAGATAAAAAACTGATATCCCAGGTGCCTCTTACACATGCATTAGCTACGCAGAAATGGACTGGTGAGATGCACTGTATTTAAAAAATATATTTATTTTATCAGTTTAACCTTATATTGTGGGTTTTCGCTCCTGAATAGGAGCACTTGTGGTAAGCTAGAGCGAGTATACCCACTCTTTGTTATAGTGCAAGAGATTATTCACCCCTTTTTTGCACCTGTGGTGTAAGTTGCAGGCTCCCAGCAGTATAACCTTACCATGTATAAAGACACAGAGCTAGTCAGGGGTGACCATCAAGGTGAAACAAGCTCATAATTCTAACTTTCTTCCCACTTATTGCACAATTGTGCATAAACATTGGTTGCATACAGGCAGGCTTAGTAAGGGGGGGGGGGGTGGTCAGGCTAGTGGGTTGATATGTTAGTAATTTTTCTATTGGGGCGTCGTCATTTCATTCTCGGACCCAGGCAGCACAATATCTTGAGCCGGCCCTGGTTAGGCAGAATTAGTGTGGTAAAAATGACCATTCTCCCTAGCATCCTCTATATTATGCAGACTCTCCCAGTACCACTACCATCAGACTACCTAACAAAACTGCAAAATATCATAGAAGCTTTCATATGGAACAGGATAAAACCTAGAACCCATAAACAAACACTTTACTTACCCAAGGAGAAAGGTGGTCTGGGCGTGCCCAACTTATATAGACCATCAATAATGCTGGAATGGTGTGCAAACGATCCAAAAAAACACTGGATTCAAATAGACAGATCCATAATGTGCACCAATAACCCAGGCTCAATAGCATGGACTCTAAAGAAAGACAGACCGAACATGCTGGATAACTACCCGATACTTAGGGAGTTCTTAAGTGTTTGGAATAAAACAACTCATACCACCTCTCATGCATCTACACCAACAACACCATTAACACCATATAAAAATAACCCAGCTTTACAGTTAAATATATCAAAAACTACACAGGACACCACATAGAGAAAAACACGTTTCATCAACTATCCCATCAGAATAAATTGAGGGACTTCACAGACATTAATACCTCAGACATTGACCACTCCCTGTACTGGTTATCTTATTCACAAATCGCCCATTTTATCACCTCTCATAAACACAAAGAATCATTACTTAGATCGACTACAAACTTCGAAAAGTTATGCCTAATGAAACAGACCCCAAGCCACCTAATATCGATGTTATACAAAATGCTCCTTGTACCTAACGGAGACCACCTCCCTAAATACACTAAAACACGGGGAAAGAATTAGGAACAGAACTCCCACTAGAGACTTGGAATAGAATGTTCATTAACACCAAGATAGCTTCCACTTCAGCACAAATTCAAGAAACAAACTACAATTTTTTAATGAGATGGTACCTTACACCAGCAAGATTAAAGATAATATACCCCACAACCACGGGAAAGTGTTGGAGGGGCTGCTCAGAAGTAGGAACAATACAACACATTTGGTCGGATTGTCCCACACTCCAAATATTTTGGTTAGATGTCATAACCCTCATGTGCAGAACACTAGAAACCATAATACCCAGAGATCCAAAGATCCTACTGTTTATTTCCCTTCCTAAACTAAAGAACCAAGACAAACGCCAACTGCTGCTCATAATGATTAGTAGCGCAAAAACTCTGATCCCTAGACATTGGAAATCTTCCTTAGTTCCCTCTTTGACAGATTGGTTTACACAGGTAGACCAGTTCTTATTGTTGAAAAGACCACATTACATTAGTACCGGCGATGTTGAAACACATGAGCTAATGCTAAATACCTGAGAAAATAGCAAATCCATTTAATACCTAATAATTACCACTCATACGCGAATGTAGCAATACTCCCCCCCCCTCACCCATTACCTGTTTACCCCTTCTTTTAATCCCTCTTGCACTATAGCCCGACGGTGTCCCTGCCCCTATGTGGTATGTAGGCCAGGGAGACATGATTCATCACTAGTATGTTCAAACATTACTATTTTCTCCACCTGTAAAACGTTGAATACTGACCGAACTACATGATTTGGAATCGAGTTAATCCACTTAGTTAGTCTATTTATCTTACACTCTTATTATTGATATATTTTCCACCGTTTAATTTAATTTATTACACACATATTTATTTGTACATTTATATAGAGAGATCAATTTACCCATTATACACTAGCACTAATTATCACTAATAGTAGAGATCACATCATTTCTCAATATTATAACCTTTAGATTTTTTTAACAGTTTAGAGAATTATACATTTGTACTCTGGTTCCGAGACGTCACTTTATAATTGTTCAGTAATACTATATGACTAGATTTATTTATCACTCACAAATATCACTATTGCTACAATGTTAAACACTTTTTTGTATTATTCTATCATATCACTTGGTGGAGTCGAGACTAAATAGGATTGGCTCACTGATCCCCCATGTCACATAAATTAGGTATTTAGTCTCCTAGTAACATGATATACACTCCCCATTGTTTCTTATTTCCATGACTAGAGCTTCCATAGGTTACTCTCGACCATGTGATCACGCTGTAATCACTGCATCCCCTTTGTTTACAATTTCCACCACTAGAGTTATCATAGGTCATTCCTGACCATGTGACCATGCTGTAATCATGGCATCCGGAAATAGATCATAGACGGAACACATTTATAGCGATCATAATACGGATTGCATAGAATTGGGAACATGATCAGCACAAAAAGGTATTGTTAATGGTTTTATTATTAATAGGAGTCACTGACTTTACTTATAAACAGATCAAGCATTATTTTCCGTTCTAAGATTTTGTTTTACAAAGAGATCAGGTATCATTTGTAACACGATTTAAACATCGAAAATATAATATGTGCACCTAGTATAAGTCCATATAAAGGGAGCGATACAACGAAATGGATCAAGTTGAAATTTGATTAAATGGGCCTAAGCCGCTAGAAACGAGTATAGATGTATTACCAAGTGGGACACAAAACCCATCAGTAATCGTGTTTTGTTTTTAAGCAAAAATTGTAATATTGTTTTTAAAAACTAACATTGTAGGATAAATGTTTCCTACAGAGACGATGTTTAAATATATACCACACATATGTAAAAAACCTTTGTTTTTAAATATTCAGATTGTGCAATAGATTCAGCCAGCCGTAATTATTTAATCAATTAAGAACTCTGGTGTGCTCACACGCTCATGGTGCGCGGGACTAATTTGCTAATTGGTCATAATGTTGTAAGGTGCTTTATGCCTGAGGAAATGGCCAGTTAGAAGGCTGAGAAATATGTTGCATAGATAGGGGTACATTGTACATGCCCCCTATAGCCACTGCTTGTATGTTTTTAAATTTTGGAAGCTTTACAATAAATCTTTCTCCAACATAGGTGTGTCCGGTCCACGGCGTCATCCTTACTTGTGGGATATTCTCTTCCCCAACAGGAAATGGCAAAGAGTCCCAGCAAAGCTGGTCACATGATCCCTCCTAGGCTCCGCCTACCCCAGTCATTCTCTTTGCCGTTGCACAGGCAACATCTCCACGGAGATGGTTAAGAGTTTTTTGGTGTTTAAATGTAGTTTTTATTCTTCAATCAAGTGTTTGTTATTTTAAAATAGTGCTGGTATGTACTATTTACTCTGAAACAGAAAAGAGATGAAGATTTCTGTTTGTAAGAGGAAGATGATTTTAGCAAACGTTACTAAAATCGATTGCTGTTTCCACACAGGACTGTTGAGATGAAGTAACTTCAGTTGGGGGAAACAGTTGGCAGACTTTTCTGCTTGAGGTATGACTGGCCACATTTCTAACAAGACTATGTAATGCTGGAAGGCTGTCATTTCCCCTTATGGGGACCGGTAAGCCATTTTCTTAGATTAAGTAAAAGAATAAAGGGCTTCATAAGGGCTTAAAAAACTGGTAGACATTTTTCTGGGCTAAAACGATTACTTTGCTAAGCATATTTTGCAGATTATAACTCTTAATAGTTATTATAATCTTGGGGATTGTTTAGAAAAACGGCAGGCACTGTATTGGACACCTTTTTCAGATGGGGGCCTTTTCTAGTTATAGGCAGAGCCTCATTTTCGCGCCACTAATGCGCAGTTGTTTTTGGAGAGCAAGGCATGCAGATGCATGTGTGAGGAGCTAAGAACCACTGAAAAAGCTTATAGAAGGCGTCATTTGGTATCGTATTCCCCTCTGGGCTTGGTTGGGTCTCAGCAAAGCAGATAGCTGGGACTGTATAGGGGTTAAATGTAAAAACGGCTCCGGTTCCGTTAATTTAAGGGTTAAAGCTTTGAAATTTAGTGTGCAATACTTTTAAGGCTTTAAGACACTGTGGTGAAATTTTGGTGAATTTTGAACAATTCCTTCATACTTTTTCACATATTCAGTAATAAAGTGTGTTTTTTTTGTGCTTTGTTGACAAGTTTAAGCCTGTTTAACATGTCTGTACCATCAGATAAGCTATGTTCTATATGTATGAAAACCAAGGTTTCTCCCCATTTAAATTTATGTGATAATTGTGCCATAGTGTCCAAACAAAGTAGGGACAATGATGCCACAGATAATGATATTGCCCAAGATGATTCCTCAAATGAGGGGAGTAAGCATGATACTACATCATCCCCTTCTGTGTCTACACCAGTTTTGCCCACACAAGAGGCCCCTAGTACATCTAGTGCGCCAATACTTATTACCATGCAACAATTAACGGCTGTAATGGATAATTCTATTGCAAACATTTTATCCAAAATGCCTACTTATCAGAGAAAGCCCGATTGCTCTGTTTTAAACACTGAAGAGCAAGAGGACGCTGATGATAACTGTTCTGACATACCCTCACACCAATCTGAAGGGGCCAGGAGGGAGGTTTTGTCTGAGGGAGAAATTTCAGATTCAGGAAAAATTTCTCAACAAGCTGAACCTGATGTTGTAACATTTAAATTTAAATTAGAACATCTCCGCGCACTGCTTAAGGAGGTATTATCTACTCTGGATGATTGTGACAATTTGGTCATTCCAGAGAAATTATGTAAGATGGACAAGTTCCTAGAGGTTCCGGTGCCCCCCGACGCCTTTCCTATACCCAAGCGGGTGGCGGACATAGTAAATAAGGAGTGGGAAAGGCCTGGCATACCTTTTGTTCCCCCCCCTATATTTAGGAAATTATTTCCTATAGTCGACCCCAGAAAGGACTTATGGCAGACAGTCCCCAAGGTCGAGGGGGCGGTTTCTACTCTAAACAAACGCACTACTATTCCTATCGAAGATAGTTGTGCTTTCAAAGATCCTATGGATAAAAAATTAGAGGGTTTGCTTAAAAAGATGTTTGTTCAGCAAGGTTACCTTCTACAACCAATTTCATGCATTGTTCCTGTCACTACGGCAGCGTGTTTCTGGTTCGAGGAACTAGAAAAGTCGCTCAATAAAGAATCTTCGTATGAGGAGGTTATGGACAGAGTTCAAGCACTTAAATTGGCTAACTCTTTTATTTTAGATGCCGCTTTGCAATTAGCTAGATTAGCGGCGAAAAATTCAGGGATTGCTATCGTGGCGCGCAGAGCGCTTTGGCTAAAGTCTTGGTCAGCGGATGTGTCTTCCAAGACAAAATTGCTTAACATCCCATTCAAGGGTAAAACACTGTTTGGACCTGATTTGAAAGAGATTATTTCAGACATCACCGGGGGAAAGGGCCACGCCCTCCCTCAGGATAGGTCGTTTAAGGCTAAAAATAAGCCTAATTTTCGTCCCTTTCGCAGAAACGGACCAGTCTCTAACTCTACATCCTCTAAGCAAGAGGGTAATACTTCACAACCCAAACCAGCCTGGAGACCGATGCAAGGCTGGAACAAGGGTAAGCAGGCCAAGAAGCCTGCCACTGCTACCAAAACAGCATGAAGGGATGGCCCCCGACCCGGGACCGGATCTGGTGGGGGGCAGACTTTCTCTCTTTGCTCAGGCTTGGGCAAGAGATGTTCAGGATCCTTGGGCACTAGAAATAGTTTCTCAAGGTTATCTCCTGGAATTCAAGGAACTACCCCCAAGGGGAAGGTTCCACAGGTCTCAATTATCTTCAAACCAAATAAAAAGACAGACATTCTTACATTGTGTAGAAGACCTGTTAAAGATGGGAGTAATTCATCCTGTTCCAATAAGAGAACAAGGGATGGGGTTTTATTCCAACCTGTTCATAGTTCCCAAAAAAGAGGGAACATTCAGACCAATTTTAGATCTCAAGATCCTAAACAAATTTCTCAGGGTTCCATCATTCAAAATGGAAACCATTCGAACGATCCTTCCCACCATCCAGGAAGGTCAATTTATGACCACCGTGGATTTAAAGGATGCGTACCTACATATTCCTATCCACAAGGAACATCATCAGTTCCTAAGGTTCGCTTTTCTGGACAAGCATTACCAGTTTGTGGCACTTCCATTCGGATTAGCCACTGCTCCGAGAATTTTCACAAAGGTACTAGGGTCCCTTCTAGCGGTTCTAAGACCAAGGGGCATTGCAGTAGTACCTTACTTGGACGACATCCTGATTCAAGCGTTGTCTCTGTCAAAAGCAAAGGCTCATACGGACATCGTCCTAGCCTTTCTCAGATCTCACGGTTGGAAGGTGAACAAAGAAAAAAGTTCTCTGTCCCCGTCAACAAGAGTTCCCTTCTTGGGAACAATAATAGATTCCTTAGAAATGAGGATTTTTCTGACAGAGGTCAGAAAATCAAAAATTCTAAGCTCTTGTCAAGTACTTCATTCTGTTCTTCGTCCTTCCATAGCGCAGTGCATGGAAGTAATAGGATTGATGGTTGCAGCAATGGACATAGTTCCTTTTGCACGAATTCATCTAAGACCATTACAACTGTGCATGCTCAGACAGTGGAATGGGGATTATACAGACTTGCCTCCGACGATTCAAGTAGATCAAAAGACCAGAGATTCACTCCGTTGGTGGCTGACCCTGGACAATCTGTCACAGGGAATGAGCTTCCGCAGACCAGAGTGGGTCATTGTCACGACCGACGCCAGTCTGGTGGGCTGGGGCGCGGTCTGGGAACCCCTGAAAGCTCAGGGCCTATGGTCTCGGGAAGAATCTCTTCTCCCGATAAACATTCTGGAACTAAGAGCGATATTCAATGCTCTCAAAGCTTGGCCTCAACTAGCAAAGGCCAAATTCATACGGTTTCAATCAGACAACATGACGACTGTTGCATATATCAATCATCAGGGGGGAACAAGGAGTTCCCTGGCGATGGAAGAAGTGACCAAAATAATTCAATGGGCGGAGGATCACTCCTGCCACTTGTCTGCAATCCACATCCCAGGAGTGGAAAATTGGGAAGCAGATTTTCTGAGTCGTCAGACTTTCCATCCGGGGGAGTGGGAACTCCATCCGGAAATCTTTGCCCAAATAACTCAATTATGGGGCATTCCAGACATGGATCTGATGGCGTCTCGTCAGAACTTCAAGGTTCCTTGCTACGGGTCCAGATCCAGGGATCCCAAGGCGACTCTAGTGGATGCACTAGTAGCGCCTTGGACCTTCAACCTAGCTTATGTGTTCCCACCATTTCCTCTCATTCCCAGGTTGGTAGCCAGGATCAATCAGGAGAGGGCTTCGGTAATCTTGATAGCTCCTGCGTGGCCACGCAGGACTTGGTATGCAGACCTGGTGAATATGTCATCGGCTCCACCATGGAAGCTACCTTTGAGACAGGACCTTCTTGTTCAAGGTCCATTCGAACATCCGAATCTGGCTTCCCTCCAACTGACGGCTTGGAGATTGAACGCTTAATTTTATCAAAGCGTGGGTTTTCAGATTCTGTAATAAATACTCTGATTCAGGCTAGAAAGCCTGTAACTAGAAAAATTTACCATAAAATATGGAAAAAATATATCTATTGGTGTGAATCTAAAGGATTCCCTTGGAACAAGATAAAAATTCCTAAGATTCTTTCCTTTCTACAAGAAGGTTTGGAGAAAGGATTATCTGCTAGTTCTCTGAAGGGACAGATCTCTGCTTTATCTGTTTTACTTCACAAAAGACTGGCAGCTGTGCCAGATGTTCAAGCATTTGTGCAGGCTCTGGTTAGGATCAAGCCTGTTTACAGACCTTTGACTCCTCCCTGGAGTCTAAATCTAGTTCTTTCAGTTCTTCAAGGGGTTCCGTTTGAACCCTTACATTCCGTAGATATTAAGTTATTATCTTGGAAAGTTTTGTTTTTGGTTGCAATTTCTTCTGCTAGAAGAGTTTCTGAGTTATCTGCTCTGCAGTGTTCTCCGCCCTATCTGGTGTTCCATGCAGATAAGGTGGTTTTGCGTACTAAGCCTGGTTTTCTTCCGAAAGTTGTTTCCAACAAAAATATTAACCAGGAGATAGTTGTACCTTCTTTGTGTCCGAATCCAGTTTCAAAGAAGGAACGTTTGTTACACAATTTGGACGTAGTCCGTGCTCTAAAATTCTATTTAGAGGCTACTAAAGATTTCAGACAAACATCTTCTTTGTTTGTTGTTTATTCTGGTAAAAGGAGAGGTCAAAAAGCAACTTCTACCTCTCTTTCCTTTTGGCTTAAAAGCATTATCCGATTGGCTTATGAGACTGCCGGACGGCAGCCTCCTGAAAGAATCACAGCTCACTCCACTAGGGCTGTGGCTTCCACATGGGCCTTCAAGAACGAGGCTTCTGTTGACCAGATATGTAAGGCAGCAACTTTGTCTTCTCTGCACACTTTTGCCAAATTTTACAAATTTGATACTTTTGCTTCTTCGGAGGCTATTTTTGGGAGAAAGGTTTTGCAAGCTGTGGTGCCTTCCGTTTAGGTGACCTGATTTGCTCCCTCCCTTCATCCGTGTCCTAAAGCTTTGGTATTGGTTCCCACAAGTATGGATGACGCCGTGGACCGGACACACCTATGTTGGAGAAAACAGAATTTATGCTTACCTGATAAATTACTTTCTCCAATGGTGTGTCCGGTCCACGGCCCGCCCTGGTTTTTTTAATCAGGTCTGATGAATTATTTTCTCTAACTACAGTCACCACGGTATCATATGGTTTCTCCTATGCATATTTCCTCCTGTCCGTCGGTCGAATGACTGGGGTAGGCGGAGCCTAGGAGGGATCATGTGACCAGCTTTGCTGGGACTCTTTGCCATTTCCTGTTGGGGAAGAGAATATCCCACAAGTAAGGATGACGCCGTGGACCGGACACACCGTTGGAGAAAGTAATTTATCAGGCAAGCATAAATTCTGTTTTTTATTACTACAAGCCTGGTAGACGCACCTGTTTTTATTTGACCTATCTCTATACTGTATCTGAGCCACTGAAGTTGCCTACTTTTGTAATGGGTTGGACCACACCTGTATACCTCACTGGAGCCCGGAGAGGGTTAGCTGGCACACCCCAAGTTACCAGCTCGTTCCTACCAGTACATAAGTGTACATTTACCAAATGTGAGTGCCACCTATTTGGCTTTAACATCCATATGCTCATACTTGAATATGCTGATACATACATGAGGCACCCCTCTGTTTTATGCTTCCTTCATATTTGGTAGTGACCTCCAATCACAGCTGGAACATTTTCTCTTTGATAGGTAAAGTAAGTAGTCTTTTCTAACCTAGAGATGGTATAAGTTTATACTAGCCTGTGCTTCTCATATACCAACACATATATATCTGTTTGGCAGTTCTTAATTCAGATCTTTAGGTTATGCACATAAAAAACAACCTAAAGTCTACATTATTAATTACAAATGTGTACTGATAAATATGTATTTTGTGATATCTGCAAGGCCTAAAATGAAAACGAAAAATAAAGAAATATAAAACGGTCTTACTCTGCGGTGCAAACCTGTTTTTTTGTTCCTGTCTATTTCTAGCTTCCAAAAAGGTGGTTTTGTTTTATTTCTTCCTATACTACATCTTCTATCATTAAACAGATATATAGACGAAAATCCAATTCACTCATAACAGTCAAGTATAATAATATATCCACATTTTTTTATGCCATGCGCATTGGTATTTTCTTAGATTTGTCACAAGAAGAACCCATTAGTAGAATTAAAATTCATTTGTTTTTTCACCCCATTGGTCCAGATATAACTTACAAAAGTGGTATGATCTCTAGCTTTAGAGATATAAAGTACGCTGCATAAGTGTATCACTGCTTTTGTGACCATCCTTGTCGTGGCTTCCTCAAGAAGACCCCATCTGTCTGCATTGGGATTTTTATCATGACTTTTGTGACCAATGCTTAGTCAGATTTTATTTTTTTATAACAAAATGTCACCTACTTCCCACCCAGACTCGTGTCTTCCTTGGAGTAAAATGATGTATTAAATTTAAGTGGAACGCTACTGAAAGTGCAGGGGACTCTATCAATTTTGCAGGGCCACGCTAAAAATAGCTTACAATATGGTATTACCAGACCATTGTAAAAAAGAATTACCAGAGAATGTTTAGCACTAAACAAGTTGTGAGTGATATGTTACGCTTGACAACAATACACAGCGCTAAGAAAGTTTGCGGGACTGGAGACTTGGGGGTAGATGCTGTCTTCTATGACTGAAGTTTCCGGCTCACCCGAAACGTAAATTAAGAAGCAGCTCTGGCTCACCCGAAACGTAAATTAAGAAGCAGCGGTCGTTTAGGTGGCGGACTGCAATCATCCCAATCCGATCGTGATGATTAATACCCCCTGCTAGCAGCTGATTGATGCACAGCAGTTAAGAAGCAGCGTTCTTAAGACCGTTGCTCCTTTACTGGTCCGCCTGCTCTGAGCCGAATCTGCAGAAAATGCTTGTGCAATGTTATGCTGTCGGCATTTAGCGATATTGGGCGGACATGATTCACTACAGCGAATCATGTCCTTCCGGCACTTGTTAAATCTACCCCTTGAAGTAAAGTGTTAGGGCTACAATAAATGTATATACAAAGACATGTAAAACATATAAGAATAAAGTATTTCACTCATATATCATTTTATATTGCTTAAAGCATAAAATGATTTAGATTTTTTTAACGCACCTTCGACTTAGTGCATCTTTGACTTAGCGTACCTTCGGTTAGGGCACCTTCGGGTTAACATTCTCTGATCTCCAGATTTTAGTACGCCCTAATATTTTACTTTGAACTTGTAATATGAGCTCAAGTATAAGAAGGCTGGAGGTGGAAGCAAGGGTGTCTGACGTGGAAGATATAGTGAACAAGCATGAGTCAACTATATCGACTCAGGGTAAGACCATCTCCCAATTACAAGCCCGTTTGGAGGACCTAGAAGATAGGTCAAGGCGAAATAACTTGCGGGTGATCGGTCTCCCTGAGTCGGTGGAGTTTCAAGATCTAATATTCTTCGCATCAGTTACTCTACCTCAGGCACTCCTTGTCCCTCTCCCCCCTGCGCCATTCCTGATTGAGAGAGCCCATAGAATAGGTATCCCTAGAGAGAATAATACTATGCATAAACCAAGACCAGTCATTTTTAAGTTTATGAACTATCAGGACAAAATGTTGTACTTAAAATATTACAGGAAATTAAGTGTCTTAAATATTCACTCACATAAAATAATGATTTTTCAGTATTTTTCGGCTGAAACTTCAGCTAAAAGAAGAGAAATGTCTCCCTTCTTTGATAGATTTTTGAAAGCAGATTGCAATGTTCGTTTGGTATACCCTGCAAAATTGTTAGTGAATAAGGCGGGTAATAACAGCAATGAGGCCAGATCACTATGTAAAGAATTGGGTATCTGATGGCTATAATAGCTTAGAATATGATACTAAGAGTAGTACTGTTTTTTAGTAGAATTATGCTCTTTGTTTTGTTTGTATATATCTATTGTGGTTTTTTCCTTGGAATTTGGAATGTTTTTAATTGATGGGGCGGGTAATAAATTATCCTCCTTCTTGATGCTTGGGGTTCTCTTTCCCTTTCCTCCCCTTTTTTTTTTTTTTTCCTCTTACTTTTCTCTCCCCTCTTTGTTCTATGCTGGTTTTCTTTCCCCCTTCTGGTTTCATCTATATCTCTGCGCTCTTGGTCCTCGCGTCCCCCTATCCCTTCTCCACCTACATGTTGGGGGAGGGTTTCAGAGGTAGCTTTATGTGTGGATGGCTCCCCTTAAATTAACATCTTGGAATGTTGGGGGAATAACTTCCCCAATAAAGAGGAAATCAATAATTAAACACTTAGCAAAGCAGAAAACTGATATAGCCTTCCTGCAAGAGCTACACCTAAAAGAAGTCGAGGTTCCGAAACTTCGCTCCAAATGGGTGGGGGAAGTAATAGCGGCACCGTATAATGCCCGCAAGAGAGGCGTAGCAATTCTCTTTAATAAGACCCTTGATTATAAAATAGAATCGACGTATGTAGATCAGGAAGGGCGGTTTTTAATTGTAGAATTGATTTATAATAAAATCCGCTATGTTTTGTGTAATATTTATGGTCCTAATGTAGTTGATAGAGAATTTTGGGATATGATGATACAATATTTACATAAATACATAGGACAGAACCTAATAGTAGCGGGGGATTTTAATCTGATAGCTGATCCGATTCTGGACAGAGATAGTAAAGCCCCTAGATCCATACGCGAAAGAAAAAGTCATATTTTACAGAAAGTCTGTTCACAACTAGGTTTAATAGATATTTGGCGTCTGCAGCATCCTGATTTGAGGGCTTTCTCATGTCTATCAAAGGGTCAACAGTCTCTCTCCCGGATAGATTTTTTTCTGATTCCAGTTTCTCGGAGTGGACATGAGTGGTCGACAGAGATAGGAGATATAGTGATCTCTGATCACGCAGTGATTTCTCTGACATTAAACGCACCTAATATAGATAGGACTATTAACCAGACTATTTTTTTCCCTAAATATCTGGTCAATGATCCCCATTTTCACAATTGGCTTTGTAATCAATGGCAAGAGTATTATAGATTCAACAGTTCATATATAAGCGGTCTTACGTGGGGAAATTAAGCATTATATGTGTAAGCGTAAAAGAAAAGCTAAACAACTCGAATTACAATTATCTAATCGAGTTAAGAACTCATACAGAACTTATCTAGAAGGGCGGTCATCTATCAACTGGCAGAAATATATAGATGCTAAATTAGCTTATGATACACATATTAAGCAAAAAGTAGTGATAGAGATACAAAGACAGAAGACCATTTATGGTGGGTTTGCTGGGAGATCAGCTAAATTCTTGGCAAGATTAACTAAGACAACTAACAGAAATAATATTACGGCTATCAGGACTAATACCAGAAGAGTCACCAGTAACTCAGAGATCACTAGAGTATTTTATGATTATTTTTCAAAGTTATATAAAGCCAAAGAACATGAGATAGATAGCAGGAAAACCTTCTGGGATCAAATTAAGATACCAAAAATTACAACTGAAATATTGACAGAAATTAATAAACCGATTACGGTAGAGGAAATTAATGCGGCTATTAAATCTGCTAAAACTAATAAAGCAGCCGGGCCAGATTGTTTACCCATAGAATTTTATAGGATCCTCCAACCTCAGATTGTATCCTCATTGGTAGAGCTATTTAACTTTTATTTTTTTAAGAATAATAAATGTTCCCCCTATTTCGCAGCAGCGGTCGTATCTTTGATTCTTAAAAAAAATAAAGACCCAGAACTTCCTGACTCATATAGACCCATTTCTGTGTTGAACACGGATTATAAATTGTTGGCATCAATTTTAGCAAAAAGATTGAGTCCACATTTGGGACTATTAATTCATGAAAATCAAGCGGGGTTTATGATTAAGAGGAACCCAGCTAAAAATATACGAAAGATCATGACTCTTCTAGATTATTTTTGGAACAAATTCAGAAGTTCTGGACACAAAGAGATGACCGACTTAGCATTATTAACGGTCGACGCCGAAAAGGCATTTCACCGCATTTCTTGGACGCATTTATTTCTCTCGCTAGAACAGTTTGGACTGACGGGGAAGTTATATGAATTTATCCGTATAGTTTATTCCGCCCCTAACTCATCGTTGCTTGTTAACGGAGAGCTATCACAACGTTTAGTGCTACAAAGGGGTACGCGACAGGGATGCCCACTATCCCCACTGCTTTTTAATCTCTCACTTGAGCCATTAGCGATCTGGTTCCGTCAACAATTGGACGGAATCCGGATAGGTGACCAGAAATTGAGAATATTAATGTATGCAGATGACATACTTCTATGTCTGAATAACACCAGGAAAACGCTTCCCCTTGTTCTAGATATGTTTGAAACTTTTGGGGGCAATTTCTGGCTATAAAATTAACATTTCAAAATCCGAACTTCTGTGGATAAACAAAAGAGAACAAAATATTAAGTACCCGTTTAGAGAAACATCTCAGATATCATATTTAGGTATAAAACTTAGTGCGAATCCAGAGGAGTGGTATAAGTTGAATTTTGCCAACTGTTTTTTAGAGTCTAAGAAAAAAATGGAAGGATGGTTTAATTTACCCATCTCATTAACTGCCAGAGTAACGCTTATAAAAACTATTATTTTTCCAAAATTGTTTTATCTTATTCAAAACATCCCTATGCCGATACATAAGACAGATATAATTAAATATAATAAAGCGTGTTCGAATTTCATATGGAAAGGCGCAAATGTGCGTATCTCAGTCGCCAGATTAATGAATAACAAAGATGCGGCAGGCCTCAACCTTCCGAATATACAGCTGTATAGTTTAGCATCTCGGGTTAAGATTGCCGTAGACTGGCTAACAGAACAAGATCAAGTAGCTGCTTCGACTTGGGAGACCTCTTTGATAGCCCTGTTTGGTTTAGCTGCTATTCTCCACTGCCCAATCACTTCGTTACCTTCGACGGTTTTTTCGTTAATTACATTCAGATATATAATTGCAGCGTGGCAAAAATTATGCGGGATAATCGATTGCTCTCCATATGTCTCTGACTACTTACCAATTATTGGCAATCCGATTTTTCCGCCAGGGTTGTCGGATAAAGTTTTTAGAGATTGGACTGCTAAGGGGTTAGTTTATGTTAGCCAAATAGCAGATAAAGATCTCATTCCGGTTCCGTTTCGTGAATTAAGTGCCCAATTTGGGCTTACAAATAAAGACTTTTACGCCTTTTTACAGGTAAGACATCTGATAGCTGAGCTAAAGCAAAGATACGGTTTTGATTGGGCACTCCGGCAGATCCAAACTAGGATTAAACTAGATAGGGTATTATTCAATTGGCCCATTCTACGCTTTATTTAATCAAAAGCCCTCCGAAATACAGGTAGAATATATAGTCCAAAGATGGAATAAAATATTCCCAGAGATAGAACGCTCAGTGGTAACAAATTCCTTCAAAGTAATTCAGAAAAGCTGGATTTTAACTTCATGGAGGGAATCACAGATCAAACTATCTCTTATGGCCTATTTAACACCAGATAGTTTGTCTAGATGGTATAAGACCCGAAAAGTATGTACGCGTTGCAGCGCCCCCTGTGCAGACTTATTCCATTGTTTTTGGTCCTGCCCAAAGATTGCCCAGTTTTGGGCGAAAATTTTTTATTGGATGAAAGTAACTCTCAAGGTGGACTATGAGATCCACCCTTTGGAAATATTTTTTTTGGCTCAAAACGCCCAGCGCGGGACTAAATTAATTAATATGATTATATTATTGGGCCGTATCTTAATATTGAGATCCTGGAAGGCTAAAACTGCTCCCACCCTGAAAGAGTTAAAAAAAGCCCTAGTCACCCAAGTTATTTCGGAGCAATATAATCTGCAAAACCCAGCTGATGACCGTCTTGCAATATTTTTTAGACACTGGAAGACATTTATTTTATCTTGCCCACGCCCGATACAGATAATGTTAGTTAAACCATTTAGGGAAAACACCTTTGTCCAATTGCAAGTACTTGCTGGACATTTCCCGGGGGCTTGGCTCAGGGAGGGTGTTGAGGAGGGTGTGGGGGGGGGTGTGAGGATAGAGGGGACCTCTTCTCCCATTTCTTTTCTACTTTTCGATTCGTTATAAAGATTCAACCTTGCAATGCAGGGCAAGCATTGTGGTGTTAATATATCTAAAAAGGGAAGGATTGAAGATTTTTTGTCCAGATGCTAGATGAAACATGGCTAGGGACAATTGTGAAGTGGCGGTATAACTTGTTTTTTTTTTTTTTGTATGCAGTGTTTTTTTGTATGCAGTGTTTTTTTTTTGTATGCAGTGTTTTTTTGTATGCAGTTTTTTTTTATATATGGAATATGAAGTGTCGTTTTTGTATCAAGTTTTGTTGAAATTTGCTGTTTGTGTTTTTTCTTGAAAAAAAAAAAAAAAAAAAGATGTTATGAACTGACTATAACTACTGGAGTACTCTGTACAGAGTTTTCAACAACTTCACCTGAGCACAGGTGGCTAATATTTAAAGTTCCTATTTATCCATATTGTGAATAAAGTTTGTCATCAACCTAAAAAAAAAAAAAAAAGTATAAGAAGGCTTGAGAGGTGTTAGCGCTCAATAGCTCTACTATTTTAGCGCTCCTCTTGTAATCTAGACCTTAGTTTGTACCATGCCTAGTCTTGTAGTTGGTACATGTCTGAATATATTAGAAAGATTATTTTACTCAAATTCTGGCACCACAGAAGGGAAGTATCTGCTGTATACGTATCCTTTGTAAAATAAAGCAACACTTATCCTGGTGAATAGCTGTAAAATCTCAAACCACAAATAATGGAATAAATATATTCAGATCAGATTAGCCTATTTGCTCTTTTCTACAGTTTTTTGTTTGTCGAGATTATTACCCATGTTTTTGAGTAGTGCATATTTATCATACAAAATGTGACCAAATCCCCTAATATATATATATGGGTCCTATTTTACCAGACCCTTTTTTCAAAGCTTCTTTTACAAAATGAAGTGGAGGAGTACAGCTAATCCCAACCATAATATCTGCTGCATTGACAGAAAAGAGAACGTAGAGGTGCTCAAGAATGCTGTTCTTTCTTCTAATAGAGCAGGTGGCCACACTTGTAATTGGATGTACTGCTTGCTTTGTTTAATCTTTGGACAGAAGGTTAAAGGGATATGAAAGCCAAAAATGTTATTTTGTGAATCAGATAGAGCCCACCTTTTTAAAAATGTTTCCAATTTACTTCTATTATCAAATTTGCTTATTTTCCATGGTATTCTGTGTTGAAGAGATAACTAGGTAGGTATCTGGAGCACTGTATAGCAGGAAATAGTGCTGCCATATAGTGCTCTTGCAAATGGATAACATTTGTGCAAAACTGCTGCCATATAGTGCTCCAGAAATGGGCCGGCTCCTAAGCTAAGCATACCTCTGAAGTGGTGGACAGCAATCATCCTGATCAGATACGATCGGGATGATTGACACCCCCTGCATTGCACAAGCATTTCACCAGAAATGCTTGTGCAATGTTAAATACCAACAGCGTATGCTGTCGGCATTAAGCGATGCAGAGCGGACATGATTCGCTATAGCGAATCATGTCTGTCCGGGGTATGATAAATCTACCCCACAGTGTCTATTTTTTGCTTGGCTAAGAGAGATTTTAGTATTTTAGGTTTCTAATACACTAAGCCAGATACATAAAAAAATAAATGTAAAAAAAAAATGGATTTCTCTCTTTTGCTAAACCTCTAGTTTTTAAAATTCCCCTTTTATATGATTTTATTGTTGAAATTTGGGGAATCTTTTCCTGGGTAGACTTGTCAGTTTCTACTCCAGTCATATGATTTACTATTCCCTTTGAGGATAGTTCATTTTAAGGACCCTATGGGCAAGGAATTTGGTTTCGTTCTTTAGAAAGGCCTAGTTTTTCTACAAGTGGGTTCCCTGTTTCAACAGATTTTACATCCCTGGGGTAATTGCAGTCTTTTTCTTTGAAGTAAAAATCTGTTATAGTTTCAGAAGATGCTGCTGTTTAAGATTTTCCAAATCCATTTTGGCCATTCTTTATATTAATGCTAATGTATGACCTTTGCAGTACACCCATGATAGCTCTAAGGGGCCGATTTATCACGGCCTGAATGGGGCCGTATACACCAATTTTAAGACCACTGCTCCTTAACTTGTCCTCTACCTCTGAGGCGGAGGACTCAAATCTGCCTTATCGCATACGAATTCTTGTACTATGATAAATACCGACAGCATATGCTGGCGGCCCCTATGTCTAATTTTATGGTTAGCAGACATGGTTTATATGGTAGAATATTTCTCTGCTTTTTCTGAGTAAGACTTTTTATCCTTGGTTATATACTATTATCTCTATGGTGCCTGGAGAATATAGGAGCTTACTTCCTCAAGACTTGAAGTCTGATGGAAAATACTTATAGCCATTTTCATTCCTTAGTCAATCTAGGAACATAAATTTACCTCTTTTTCACAATCGCTAGATTTTCCAGAGCTGCCTGGAAGTCTAGTATTGTTTGGAAAAAGGCCAAACAATCTCTCTTACAAATAGCTTGAACCTACAATCCAGATTCTATTCTGGTACATGGTAGGTTATTCCTTTCTTAAAGGGCCTAGTCACATTATGTCCAGAATCTCTGGATTATAATTATAATTCCCTATGGCTACAGTCTGGGATTCAGGTTCCTTTGGTGAAGGTTATTCTGGCTTCTTTTGTGAAATATCCTCTAGAGATAGGAGCCCTTTTTTCTCTTAGTCTTTGACCTGGAACCTAGAAGGTGTTATATCTGGTTCCAGTTTTTGGAATAAGTACAAGATTTTTTCAAATTTGTTGTTTGTTCCCAAGAAAGAGGGAACTTTACAACCTATTTTGGATCTCACATTTTTGGCAGGTTTCTCAGAGTTCCATTTTTTAAAAAAGGATTCTGTTTGGTTCATTTCACCCTAGTTCATCATAGATCCATTATGTTGTGGATAGATTTGAAGGATTTTTTCCTTCATAATCCCTTCATCCAGGACCACCACCAGTTCCAAAATCTTGTCTTTATAGACAAACACTTTCTGTTTGTCCATTTTCCATGGAACTTACTATTATTCCCAAACTTTTTTTGCATAGGTTCTGGGAACTCCTTTGTCTATTATAACATCTCTTTAGCTGTATTGTACAAACACTTTCTCCTTTTTTTCTGCAGGCAAGGTAGGAAAATCTATTTTCAAAAATGTCTTTCTTCTCAATTATGAGTTTTATTTCTTAGAGTGTTTGCCGACCATACAAATAATTTTCTCTTGCGGTTCAATGCAGATCCAAGTTCAAACAGCTTGTTCATTCCTCCATGATTAGCTCTATGTTTGGAAGTTTTAGTTTAATGGTTTCATCATTAGTTATTTTTTCCCTTTGCATGCTCTATATCAGCCTCATCTATTTGGCTTGCTAATTCCTTAGTGCAGGGATCAGATTTTATTTTCTTATTCCTTTTAGACTCCACTATATAACTGTGTCTGCTCTAGTGATTTATTCTCAAGTCATCTGGGGGCATTTTTTATTCGTCCCTCTTGGACTATAATTTATAATGTGGCCAGTCTCTTGAGTTAGAGTGTAGTCTAGGAGTTGAGAATGTAAGAAGTCGGTTTCCTGAGATTGCGAGGTTACCAATAACTATCTTTGAATTTCATGCAATCTTCTTTGTTCTCAGACTATGGGGACGATTTATCAAGGGCCTTCATGCTCGCTGGAAGCAGCAGTTATAAAGCGGCGGTCTTAAGACCGCTGCTCCTTAACTGGTCAGCTGCCTCCGAGGCTACAGACATCAATCAGCCCGATCCTATACGATTGGGTTGATTGACACCCCCTGCTAGCTGCCGATTGGCTGCAAATCTGCAGGGGGCAGCATTGCACAAGCAGTTCACCAGAACTGCTTATGCAATGTTAAATGCCGACAGCGTATGCTGTCGGCATTCAGCGATGTCTGTCAGACATGCTACAGCATATCATGTCGGACAGACATTGATAAATCAAATGAGACACTTGTGTCTGTTTTTTTAAAATCAGATAATGTCACTGCTGTGGTATTTTACTTTTTTAAAGGGAACCTCTAGCTTCTTTGTTAATGAAGGAAGTCAATTGAATTTGGCCTGCCTTGCGTATTGTGCTCTTTCTGCTTTTTTCAACCAATAAGTAAACTTTTGTGGAACCGACTGCTTCAGTTTACAATTTTTTCATCTGGGAGGTTTTTTCCAGATGCTTTGCCAGAGCCAGGTGTGATGAGAGTGGGAAGTGACGTCACCAGATTGGGGGCGGGTCTTAGGTCTGTTTGTTTGTGTCGCAGTTAGTTAGTGAGATCAATGCTACCAGATGTATATTTCCATGCTCTACAATAAAATAGAGTTGTATCCGTGCTGTGTCCTGCATGTGTCCTGCATCACATGACATGGTGTCAGAAGTTCTTGCCTGCGCTTCTGTTTCCTGATCAATGACGATGTCAAAGTTTACCCCACCTGACCTTTTTGACTTCTCTCAGCCTGCAGCTTGGCGCACATGGCGTCAGCGGTTTCAGCGCTTCGGGATTGCTTCCAAGCTGGCCAAGGAGAGTGGTGAAGTACAAGTTAATTCTCTTTTATACTCTATGGGGAAAGATGTGGAGCCAGTGTTCAATGCTTTTACCTTCCAGTAAGGGAAAGAATTTGACTTTGAAATAGTTATGAATAAACTCAGTGCCCACTTTGTGCCCAAAAGAAATGTGATTCATGAGAGGGCTTTTTTTCACAAACGTGCTCAGCCTTTGGGAGAATCTGTAGAGTAATTTGTGCGCAGCCTGTATGAACTAGGTGAATTCTGTGAGTTTGGTGTTGCTAAAGAAGAGCAAATCAGAGACAGAATAGTCATAGGAATTGCAGATGCTGAAGTCTCACTGAAGCTACAGTTAGAGTCTGATTTAACATTAGATGGGGCTATTAGGATGGCTGCCAGAGTGAACTGGTGAAAAAGCAAAGTGCTGATCTGAGGTCTGAGAGTATTGTGGATGAAGTGCAGCAGTTCAGGAGAGCTGCTAGTGAAAGGCACAGTGTGAGCGGTAGACCTAGGGCAACAGATATGCCCAGAAGTGGATGGGCGCAGCATGTCCGATGCACACGGTGCAACCGTGCCCATGATCAGAGTGTCATATGCCCTGCTAAAGACAAAAGATGTAGAAAATGTAGCAGGATGGGCCATTTTGAAGTGGTGTGTAAGACTGAATATATTAAGTAGATGCAGGTGGATAGCGACCAGGAGGGTCAAGAAGTGTCCTTTAAGGGGTCTGTTGTTGAACGGCCGGGTTCAGAAGATGATTGGAGGGTTACCCTTACTGTAATGGGAGCCAAAGTTGCCTTTAAGATTGACACAGGAGCAGACATCCCCTTAATGTCTCTTGCAGCGTTTATAAAACTGCCTCGGCAGCCCCAGCTGGCAAAAGTTCCAACAAAAGTCCATAGTCCTGGTGGCCGCATTGATTGTGCGGAGAAATTTCTTGCCAGCTGCGAGTACAAGCAAAGGAAATTCACCATGTGGGTGCATGTGATTAGAGGTCAGTGTGTTAACAACTTATTGAGCAGAAAAGAAGCCTGTGCTTTAGGCCTAGTGGCCAGAGTGAATGAGATCTCAGAAGATATGTTTGGTGAATTGGGCCTACTGAATTGCAACCCAGTCCGTATATCACTTAAAGGTGACGCAGTCCCATACAGCATTACCACTCCCCGTAGAATTCCGTTCCCGCTCATGCCTCAAGTGGAGAAGGAGCTTCTGCGTATGAAGAATATGGGGGTTATTGAAGAGGTTGTTGAAGCAACTGACTGGTGTGCCCCCATTGTGCCCGTTGCAAAGAAAAATGGGAAGGTACGCATCTGCGTAGACCTGAAAAGGCTGAATGAGGCGGTGAAGAGAGAGAGATATGTGCTGCCGACACTTGAAGACATAGCTCCGAAATTGGCGGGGGCAAAGTTCTTCTCTACATTGGATGCTTCTAGCAGCTTCTGGGAGATACCTCTAGATCCAAAGTGCCGCAAACTGACTACCTTCATTACACCAGTAAGTCAGTTTTGTTTTTGTAGACTCCCCTTTGGGATATCCTGTGCTCCTGAAATCTTCCAAAGATAAATGAATTCTCTCCTAAGAGACCATGTGGGCACGGCAGTTGTCATGGATGACATCTTAGTGTATGGGTCTACATTGGAGGAACATGATCAGCGATTGAGCTGTGTGCTGCAGACTATCAGAGAGTCCAGGCTGAAGCTAAACAAAGAGAAATGCCATTTTGGGAAAGCTGAGTTATGTTACTTTGGGCATATCATTAATGGGGATGGCATCAAGCCAGACCCCGAGAAAATGTGTGCTATTGAACAGATGAAAAATCCTTCTGATGTACATTAGCTGAGACAAATATTGGGCCTTGTAAATTATGTGGGCAGGTTCCTTCCAGATTTATCCACAATTCTACACCCTATCACAGAGTTGCTAAAGAAAGATGTTGCCTGGGTCTGGGGACCTTCACAGGAAGAATCTTTTATGCAGGTCAAGTCCCTGCTGGGGTCTCCCCAGTGTTGGGGTTCTAAAACCTTCTAAAAAGACTGTGGTTAGTGCTGATGCAAGCAGTTATGGGTTAGCGGCTGCCCTCCTGCAACTGAATGAAAACAAACTACAGCCCATCGCCTACTGTTCCCGCACACTGACGGCTGCTGAGTCAAAATACGCTCAAATTGAGAAAGAGTGCCTGGCTGCAGTTTGGGCCTGTGAGCGCTTTCAGCGTTACCTAGTGGGTTTAGAGAAATTTAGTCTGAAGACTGATCATAAACCGTTAGTCCCTCTAATCAATTCCTATGATATTGACAAAACACCCCTAAGATGCAAGAGACTTCTAATGAGGCTGCTCAGATTCAACGTTCAGGCAGTGCATGTGCCGGGGAAACAACTGGTTGTGGCAGATACTCTATCCAGGCTCCCGCTGGCTGCTGCTGAAGAGTCTTCAACGGAATCAGATGTGAAAGTGTATGTAGATTCAGTTCTGGCCTCCAAATCCATTTCTTCAGGGAAGCTAGAACAAATAAAGAAAGAGACATATTTAGATACAGACCTTCAAGAAGTTATAAAGTACATAAAAGAAGTTTGGCCCGAGAGTCGGGCAGCCTGGATGTCTTTAAGTTCTTACCAGTCAGAAAAGTTGCAGCTCACGGAGCTGGATGGGTTTGTTGCTGTTCCAGGACCGCATTGCTATTCCTGTTAGCATGCGGCAGGAGATGTTAAACAGGATTCACGATTGCCACTTAGGCATTACAAAGTCCAGAGAAAGGACAAGTACGGTTGTATGATGGCCTGGAATCAGTTCCGACATTGCAAGCCATGTGTCTAAATGTACCTTTTGCCGGGAACGCCGGCCTACTCAGAGAAGGGAGACCTTGATTTCTACTCCCCTGCCTGCAGGCCCATGGCAGAAAATAGCTGCTGATTTGTGCGAACTGCATGGGAAAAAGTTCTTAGTTTACTATTCCATGTATTTGGAAATTGCACCTTTGAATGAAATCACAAGTCAAGCAATTATTATACCAATGGAGCTGGTGAGTGATAACGGAATGCAGTTCGCTTCCACAGAGTTCAGTTCTTTCAGCAGGGAATATGATTTTATACATTCCATGTCAAGTCCACATTACCCACAGGCCAACGGAATGGCTGAAAGGGCAGTTCAAACAACAAAATTAATTTTGAAGCAATCTGAGCGGTACCTGGCTCTCTTGTCCTATAGGGCGACTCCCATTCAAGCCATGGGGTTTAGCCCGGCACAGCTGATGCTAGGACGCCAGATTCGCACCACCTTACCCTCTGTGGGTGTCTTCCAGCCAACTAGCTCTATTCCTCGGGATGAAGTCCTTAGGAGGGATGAAGAGGCAAAAAGGGGCTATTGATTCTTCTACGACAGGAGACATTCTGTGAGGCCCTTGCAGGAGCTGAATGCGGGGCAAAGTGTCAGAATTAAACTGGATGATGAGAAGAAATGGAAGACTCCTGCTACGGTAATTGGACGCTCTCCAGAACCAAGGTCTTATGTAGTCCTTACTGATGGAGGGACAGTTACACGCCGTAACAGAAAACATCTTCAGCCTGTACCTGAGAGTTTGGAACTGGATGCCTCAGTACCACTGCCGGTGGGATCCCCTGTTTTAAAAGGGATGCCTTCCCCTCAACAAGATCACAGTAGGGATATGTCTTTGCCTCCAGCGGACTCTCAGTCACCTTCTTCTGTATCAGAGGACAGTTCATGTAGAGTTACATCAAGCGGAACAGTGGTGAAACTTCCGGCCCAATATCGGGATTAACTTTAGTTATAAAAGTGACTGGAAGTATGGGCAGCATAATCCCATGGTCACTGTGGACTAGGGTAATCTACCCCGATGTTCAAGTCAGGATGTAATTCATGTTGTTTATATTTTCTGTAACTTGTTATTTGTTATATACTATACAAAACTGTTGTTGTATACCTTGTTATTTGTTATATTCAAATGAAAAAAAATTGTATGCTTTGTCGTTTGAAAAGGGGGAAGATGTGATGAGAGTGGGAAGTGACGTCACCAGATTGGGGGCGGGTCTTAGGTCCATTTGTCTGTGTCGCAGTTAGTTAGTGAGATCAATGCTACCAGATGTATATTTCCATGCTCTACAATAAAATAGAGTTGTACCATCCTTGCTGTGTCCTGCATGTGTCCTGCATCTCATGACACCAGGGATATATATTCATATTTTCTATGGCTCCTGTACCTATTTGGTATTTCATCTAGCTTTTCTTTTATTCCTTCATTTGTTTAATACTAAGAGACATTGTTAAAGGGATATTCCTGTCACAATTGAAATGCACATAGATGAATTACATCTTTCAATAGAAACATATTTGCAATATACATTAGCAAAAATGCTTCTAGTAAAAGTTATCACTGTTTTAGTAGTAACATTTTTCTCTGCACGTGCATGTGAAGTATACCTAGATATTCTCAGTGTACCAGCATTTTAATTCTCAGAGCGCCAGTGGGGCTTGTATCATCTAAGCAATAATGCAAATTGAGCCATTACCAGATGATATAAGTGTCTTAGGCTTTCTGAACAAGTGCTGTGTTTAAAATGCTGGTGCACAGTGCATACTTAAATACAGTGTGGAAACAACAATAACTTTTACTAGAAGTGTTTTTTCTAATACATGTTGCAAAAATGTTTCTATTCAAAAATTCACACGTGCGCATTTGAATTTTTGCTGGAATGTCCCGTTAAAATCAAGTTCTATCACTGATCCTTAATCTGATTGCTCCAACACGATCATGCAGATCTGGTTCTTAAATTGGATGTCCAATCCTCCTATTTGGCTTTTTACATGGACTCAATATTCTTCAATTCTTACAAAATATTTAGTTAAGGACATATCTGCTAATTTCTTATAAGGCCTCTGACATTTAGATCTTTGTTCTAGATCTTGTCACAGTAAGGCTAATAGATAGACATGTTGTCTTCTTGAGAACCTTAGTGGCTTTACGAGGTTTACAACCTAGGGATGGGTTTAAGCGTTCTGCTTTCTTTGAAAGTGATTTTTCATTTACAATATTTTCACTAGTAGAGTATCTGGTTTGTTTGCCTTTTCTTGTATAATTCCTTATCTTATTTTCTTTTAGGATAAGGTTTTTTTCTTTGAAATTTTAAAGATTATGTATTATTTAATTTGTCCACATATGGTTCAGAAGACTGAAATTGTTACTTAGCTTCCTGGTTAAAGTAATTATTAAGTATAGCTTCTTGGAAGCAGGAAATCCAGAATTTTTACATCCTATTCTACTAGGTTAGTGTCTACTTTGCTTGCTTTTTAAAGGGAGGTTTCTGTTGTGTAGATTGCACAGGAGCAGCTTGGTCATTTATGCTCTTTTTGCAGGAAAGTCCTTCAGTCTTGGAGTTTGTAATTTGTCGCCTGCCTTAACTTTTTTCCCACCTATTTACTTCAAGGAGGAGAGAGGGATTAGAAGCGTGTGAAGTTTTTTTGTATCTTTGCCTCCTCCTAGTGGCCTGGTGTTGAATTCCCGGGAGTAGTGACTTGTGGACAATCACCACAATGATAGAAATTAATTTATCAGGTAAGCATACATTTTGATTTTAATATGCATCGAATGCATACTATTAATACAATTTTAATGTATACTTTATGATTTTTATATTGTACTTTTAATACACATTTTAAAGTATTTTTTCTTTATTGAACACAATACTTACTATAATGTTTTGCCACACTTTTGCATACAGAACTTAAGTTTACGTCCCTTTCTAAGTAAAATTTGCCTTTATAGAATCCTATGTAGCGTAACAGATCTTTACAGACAATTTTGCCTGACCTGAGAGTTTTAGAAAATCTGGACCCTAGTAAAAACAAAACCAGCAGAAGACCCTGGCCTCAACTTTCAGACCTTCTATGTCAAATTATCCTGCTTCATACAAATATACAAACCTGGTAACAGATGGCTTTGCAAATAGCTGCTTCCATTTTGAAAGGGTTGGACTGTCTGTCCTAGTGTATATTTGTACAAATCACCCTATTTTTTTGCCTTCTATGTTTTTGAAGCTTTGCCTTTTTCTGCATATATATAGTCACATGAGATATTTATGGATTCAATAACTTTCTTATGTGCTTGAATATTTTATGAAAGTTTTTATTAAAGGTCTCTGCTCTAGTGCTTTGAAAGTTCACATTTCATCTATTACTGGAATTTAGATGGATACATAAATTGTTGGTTCATCATTAATTATTAGATGTATTTTATATGAATGTAAATCCTTACTACATGGAATTTGCCTCTGATACTGAAAAAATTTGTCCATCTATCTTTTTAGTTCCACAAATGTTTATGCAGACTGCAGACATGTGATGTGAATCAAAATGGGAAGCATAATTCTGGAACTTAACTGTGTTTCTTTTGGCTTTAACCTTGTAAAAATGAATAGCTGAGTTTCTCTCCTGCTATTTACTGTATATGGGCAACCATCAGCACAAGGAAGTTATACCGTTTCTGACTTAATGCATCCCACAAAATGTCTTCGTTATTTTTGCCCTATTAAATTGCCAGCTCTTTTCTCTGTTTCCCAAAGGCTCTGTGTACCAGCCCCAGCATACACTATTAAACATTAGCACTGCGGAATCTGTTGGCGCTCTACAAATAACCGATAATAATAATAATAATAAACAGATGCTGGTTGATATTTATTAGCTGCAGGTGAGTGAAATTTAGGCTGTTGGGGAAAAACTGGACTGGATTTCTAACCTATAACTCAGCCACACCCAGAGTGTAGAATTGTAAAGTGATTTACTGTCCTGCTTAACAACAACAGTTAAAAGACTAGCGATAATAGCATAGTAAGAAATAAATATTCTATAATGCTAAATTAAGCCAAGAAAATCTGTTACCTGCTTCTGGGTTAATGGTCTTATTCACTTTTGTATGGCTTAAATTTTAGCAAGCTGGCGTTTCACCAATTCCCTACCAATGGAATATTCCAAATACGCAGCGTCTTCTCATCCAATATTATAACATCATCTAAGTATGCAGCTGCATAGTGTGTGCATGCAGCTTTAATATTCTTTTACCCTTCATTGAAATGTAGCATTTCGACCCATGTAAACCAAGAGGTAGGACAGTGTATTAAAACAGACCATCAGGTTTGGGAAAAAGCTGTCTTCTTTTTGCCAGTTTCCCTTGGTTAGGTCTATTGTGGATAGGTACCGGGCTGCCCAAGTCTCTCTACTAAACCATCAATTCTCAGTATAAGATATGCATCAAAATCAAAATTGAATTCAGTTTACAATAATCATTCAGAATACTTTTTACCATCTGGTTTTTACATCAGCATAATGGGACTATTCCATTTTGAGATTCCTCAATTATACCCAGATATAACATTTTCTTAACTTCTGTTCTAATGTTCTCTATACCAGCTTTAGGTACCCTGTATGGCTTAAGGATAACCTTTTTCACTAGTTCTGCTAAAATGTTATGTTTTCCAACATTAGTTCTACCTGGCACTATGGAAACCCTTATTTATTTGGTCTGAGAAACTCTTTTACCTCTCATTTATTGGCAAAGTTTCTTAAATATTAATTCAGGATCCCTTTTAACTTCAACTGTGTAATACAGTATGTTACTTTGTAGTAACAAAGAGCTCCCTTTCAAAACATTTTTTTCTGTATTTTTCAATAACCTCATAGATATCATGACAGGTGCAAAGAATGGTTTCTACAGTGGATACCATAACTATAATTCTGTCTCCTTTCTTAAACACATAAACCATATCATTCTTATTATAGCTTTCCTTTTACTTTTATGAAGCTTTTTCAGATGATCCTTTATCAATAGGCATTATCACTGCCATTCACTCCTGTATCTGAGTAATATGTTCATTTACACTAGTATGTGGGTATCTTTCTGTTCTCATGTCTCCTTTGATCCAGTAAACCCCTGGTATGTCTTCTATACAATAACTCAAAGGGTGATACGTTTGGGGCACTTTTCTATTTGCAGAAGTCAAATAAGGCAATAAAAAAATCTCAGTTTTTCCCATCTTTGTCAATCACTTTCCATAGCATAGTTTTTGGGTTTTATTGAACCGTTCAATTATCAGTTTGTGAATGGTACACTGATGTTTTTAAATTCTTAATTTGAAGGAGTTTACATATTTTCTTTGAAACTGTTGAAACCTGTGACATGAATAGATTACCTTGATCTGCCAGGATTTTATTGGGTATTATTATTTATAACTTTGTAGCAATAGATTTTGTTGGAGTTGTACACATGGTTATTGCTTCTGGATTATGTATAGCATTACTATCAAAATGCACTGATTTCCCCAAGCAGATTTTACAAGTTGTCCAACAAAAATCTATTGCAATAGCGGATCATGTCGGACAGACCAATGATAAATCGGCAGAATGAAATGTAATCCAGCACCAGCTACAAACCCAGGGTAGAGGGTACTCCTTTGGAGTGACTGCCACACTCACCAACAATAGAGTATAAAAAAAGAACAAGGGTAACTCCTCTTGATCAGAATCCCAATTTTTATTTGAACAGGATCAGACACAGAAAACCACAACGTTTCGGGGTCAAAACCCCTTAGTCATGTGATAACAAACACACACACCACACCTGTTTAAATAGGCTGGGCCAGGTAATTGCTTCATCATATTAACTCTTTCAATACTTTATAATGACATTGGCACATTGATATCACTACTATATTGACCTCTACTGGTCAAGGGTGGCATGACGTGCAAATTAAAAACAAAAATTAAAATGTAAGGAGGCCTCAAGAGAATATTTCCATACTTACATCATCCAATCAGGATGATATTACATACAGACATAGAGAAAATTCAATCATGTTCTGAAATACATATTTTGCATTATAGTTCACTCTGCAAATGCTGGGAAATAATTCACAAAAAACATCAACATCTTTCTAACTATACTTTAAATTCATAGTTAGACGACTATAGGAGCCCTCACATTTTTTAGTAGCTCTTCTCTAAGTTGAAAAAAAGTATATATATAAGAGGAGGGGACAGAGAGTGATAACTCATTGTACCCCAAAAAAAGTACATATATATACATATAGATACACGCATATATATATATATATATATATATAGAAAAGAGCAAGCAGGGCATCAATAGAAAATAGACCAGTCAATTTCTCGGTTCATCCCCTTCGGTTCCAAGGTATCCAACTTAAAAATCCAATAGGATTCACGTTGTTTCAGTAACAGAGTCCTGTTACCGCCCCGCCTAGGGGTCTTAACATGATCAATAACTTGGAAGCGAAGTTGGCTCACATGATGCCCTGCTTGCAAAAAATGATATGCTACTGGGGCAGTCAATACCTTGCACCTAATATTGCTTTTATGTCTGGTGGACTCGCCCACATAGGCACGCCCACACGGACACTTTATCAGGTAGATTACAAAGTTGGTATTACAGGTGTAATAATCCTTAAATTTGAATTTATACCCAGTTTGAGGATGTACAAAGTGTGGGTTTCTAATGATGGAACCACAGTTTACACAACCCAAACAGGGAAAACAGCCCAAATTCTTTTTTGTAATGTATCCCTGTTGAGGTGATCTGCCAGGGACCACATCAGCCTTAACAAGTGAATCCTTCAGACTCTTATTATGTTTATATGCTGGCATTGGGTAATGGCATAACTCCTCAACATTAGGCATACAGTTTTGTAGAATAGCCCAATGTTTACGAATAATTTGAGTAATTTGCTGACTTTGATAATGACAATGATAAATCGGCCCCATAGTCTTTTAAAGTCTGATACTTAGTTCTCCAAGTGTCAAAAAATGAATTGGCTTAGAAATGTGTTTTGTATCAATTGCTTGGCTCTGTTCACAAAGTCTGATATAACTGTACATTATGAAATAAATACAAATGTATTATATAAAAAAGGACAAATTATTATTAGGAGAGCCTGGATATACATACAACTATAAAATGATACAGATGGCCACAATAATGCACTATAATTGGTTCATACTTGATACAAAGTTATTTATTTTTCTCTGTAGGATTTTTTGCTTTGCTGCTGTTTGGAATCAATAAAGAATTGATGGACAATATGAAGCCTCCTGTCTCGTAATACAATTTTAGAGAGTTGGACTTCTACCACATTTTGGGGCACTGGTTTATAAAAGAATCAAATACTAATGTCAAAATGTTAAAGTGAGGCTGACACATTATAATAAACTCATTGCTAAAGTTGCCGCATTTGTAATATTGCTCTTTAGTGCTAGCATTGCAGTTAATTGCAGCCGTGTGCTGTCTTCATGCATTTAATAGAAGTTGTCAGTATTGATGTGACATAGTGACAACATATTCCATAATATTACTGCAGCAAAGCTACATTCTTCACAATAAAGATACAATTGACATCATTGGCAAAATCCAAATCTTTGTAGGTGCTCAGCTTAGCTATCTGAGACAATATCAGCAAGTGATAAAATCATCAGGAAGATGTCAGACTCAATCCTTGCAATCAGGGAAATATTACATTTCTGCAAGGGATCAAACTGACACATTTCATTAGGTCATAATGTCTTCTCACCCATTGTATATTTAAATATCCTTTTTGTTTAGCATGGAACTCAGCCATAAGGAAATATTCTAAATGCTATGCTTAGCAGACTTGCAGTGAGGTTATTTCCCCCCCATAAACAATCAACTTATTATTGTTCTGCAATTTAATATACAGCAGTGAAGTTACAGCGTTTGAAGCATATGGCATTTTTTTCATAGCAAGGACTATCAATCTCATAATGACATTCCTTATTTTAAACTACTTTGTATTCAGGACTTTCGCAATTATAATAAATGAGTTAATTTAAACTTCAAATCAATCAGCAATTTCACTAGAGGAAAAAAATGTAAGTACCAATTAAGAATGAAAAAGTGATCTACACTATCTAATACAATATTAATGTACTGTGATGGCGGATGTCAGCTGTCCAGAAAATATGCAGCTGTGCATATGCTGAATAGGAATAAAGTGGATTTTTCTACTAGTTAAGATAATTTTATGAATAAGATGTGATCTCTTATTTCATTAACAAATGGAGATGGCATCAAATTCTTATGCAATGACACATGGCACATTACTATTAAGCTAATAAAAAAGTAATATAATAATCATGATGCTGTCGATTGTTATGCAAAAAATAATGTGCAGGGAGCTATTGTACGAGTGCAAATTAGATTTCTGAACAATCATGTTTACAGGGCAATATTCAGAAAGCTACATCCAGGAATAGACAGGCTGTAGTAATATTATGTGAAGCCTGTTATATTAATACAATTTTACATAGAAGAAAAGGAAGCCAATTTTAGCTTGATTTTTATATGTTTTCCTGGGTTATCAAAATGTCAGATCTAATCATTTTAGTCTGAAAAAAGAGCACATTTTTGGGTGTTTAGTTATCAGCAATTCTGAACTATTCTGTTTAGTGAGAAAGGATCACTACATTTTATGTCAGGTGTTCACTTACGGATTAACTAGTACAACTAGATCCTAGGGAAACTTTTAATTGCGCTAATCCTGTATTGCAGTGGAATATAAAATGTATCTATTTTTATATAAACAATACAATACAGTTGAACAGTAAAAGGCAAGCTGTTTAAATAATATTGTTTTGGGATATATATCATCCATACATGATTTTCTTGTAAATTATTGGTAGGTGAGATTATGTTCCAATTCAGAATTTCGGAAAACAAAGTTCAGATTATATTTAGAATATTGTTAATGAGGACACGTGGGTTCTTTTCTGATTGTAACTAAAATGGAGGCTCTCCGTGGTAAACTCTAGTTAATTCATAAGCAAAATTTAATTATTGGTCATTATAGAGATTAAACAAAAAAATGATGGCAGGGTTTTTAGTCCTAGCATTTTCAAGTATGGCTGAATATTTTATCTGAGGATCTACCAACCAGCCAGGGAGGTGCAGTGGCTTTCAAGATTTATTAGTGCACCCACCTCATTGCATAAAGGGGCATATTTATCAAGCTCCGTACGGAGCTTGATGCCCCGTGTTTCTGGCGAGCCTTCAGGCTTTCCAGAAACACAAGTTATGAAGCACCGCTGCTCCATAACCTGTCCACCTGCTCTGAGGCGGCGGACAGACATCGCCAGATATCAACCCCATCGAATATGATTGGGTTGATTGACACCCCCTGCTAGGGTCCGATTGGCCGCAAATCTGCAGGGGGCGGAATTGCACCAGCAGTTCACAAAAACTGCTGGTGCAATGATAAATGCTTTCCATGTTGCCCATTTAAGCTGTCGGCATTTATCGATGTGCAGCGGACATGATCCGCAATATCAGATCATGTCCGCTCGCACTATGATAATTCGGCCTCCAAATGTCAAGTTGTGTGTGTCGACTTTAATTCCTCAATGCACCTTAAAAACAGATTTAGTATGATCACTGTTGTGGCTGAAATCGAAACCAAGATATTTTTTTTCATAATTTCACTGAACCTCTATCACTTATGGTCACACCCTGGACATCAGTAATAATAGAAATGTGGCTGAAGGTTACCTTAATAACATATCCATCCCTTGGACAGAGCACTTTCTACTATAAATAACAGAAGATACCAAGAAAAAACAGGTATATTTGAATAGATGTAAATTTTATCTGAATAAGGAAATATTAATAAACAACAAAATAACCAAATCCTAATCAATGAAGGATCCATAGAACTATCACTTGTATTGGATACAGACACTATAAAGATTATTGCTACTTCTCTTTCTCTCTTTTGAATGTCATCTAACAAAGTGTTAGGTGTATTCCTGGCTGTTTAATGGCATTTTCTTTTATCCCTATATTCTGTAGTAAAGACTGCAGATCATAAATTGAAGCAAGAGGGAACATGATTATATAGCAAAAGAACTGAGACATTGAAACTGGCACCAGACAAAAGTAATCCCCAGTATATACAAAGAATGATCCACTAACACATATTTCCGTCAAGTACATAATGTTTTACAACTGTATAATAAATTGTGGAGACAACTATCAGTAATGGGCTAGAGATGTTGGAATAACTTGCTATTCACAATTAGATCTACCTAAAATCACCTGCTTTTAATAGAAATGGAAAGATTATGATTTGGGGACAAGCATTCCTAAGTAACCATTATGTTGTCTTCCTTTTATTTATTGTTCTGTGTATCTTTTATTTTCTTCTTGTTTCATTCTCCCTGATAACTCTAAACGCATGGAGGTCCACCTGCCTTATAATACGCTATATGAGCTTATAGATAGAAACTTTATATCACTTTCCAACACCAAGGAAAGGACAAAACTAAAATATCCAGCCATTTATAAAATCTGTATTCGAGAAGTACATTTTCATAGTATTTTAAGGATTATAAAACTACACAAAAGAGTCAACCTACTAAAGATAAATTGCAATCAGAAAATAAGGGGGTAACATGAACTTTACAAAATATTCTGTCATATTAGGATCAAATGAACATATAATGAATATAGGGTATAGACCATCCTAATAAACACTAATTGTATGAACGGTATAGCTATAAAGGAAATGTCAACAAAACCTTCTAAGTAAGATATCCATTAGCAACATAATATATCCGGCAAGAATTAATGTGAACCTTCCTCCCCATGCATGAACCCTCTGAATGTGCTTCTTTCAATAGCTTAAAACCACCACCATTGCAAAGATAAAACCCACTTCTTGAAAATAACACAACATCCATAATAACTCTTAATCATTGCTAAAACAAACTACGGTAAACTACTGAGTGTTTTTTTAGATTGCAAAGAGGTAGGACAAATAAACAGAATCAAACACTTGTATATGCATATCATAATGATTTTATTTAGAGGTAATTAATTAGAATGATAACTAATTAGCAGGCAATTCACAGATACTTAGGTCTGATTATGAATTGGCAGCAGATCCATATCATAAGCCAACTAGGCATATCAAGCATGCCTTAGACTTGAAGTCCACTTGATGTAGGAATTCAAAAGTATGGTGAGATGATATTGAGGTATGAACTTAGTGGAAAGTCTCAACTTATCATCTTTTTATGATGCTTTGGATGCCTTTTAGAAAGATCCTTTGCTATCCTCTGTGGCGAATATGACTTGTAGAGAGGACTACATTGTAGAATATCATCTATGAACCACCTATTTAAACTCAAACTCTCTGAGGCCTTAAAGGGACAGTCAACACCAGAATTTATGTTGTTTAAAAAGAAAGATTATCCTTTTTTTCCCCATTCCCCAGTTTTGCATAACCAACACAGTTATAATAATATATGTTTTACTTTTGTAATTATCTTGTATCTAAGCTTCTGCTGACTGCCCCCTTATTTCAGTTCTTTTGACAGACTTGCATTGTAGCCAATCAGTGCTCACTCCTAGGTGACTTCACTTGCATGAGCTCAATGTTATCTATATGAAACACATGAACTAATTCCCTCTAGTGGTCAAAATGCATTCAGATTAGAGGCAGTCTTCAAGGTCTAAGAAATTAGCATATGAACCTCCAATGTTTATCTTTCAACTAAGAATAACAAGAGAACAAAGCAAAATTGGTGATAAAAGTAAATTGGGAAGTTGTTTAAAATTACTTGCCCTATTTAAATCATGAAAGTTTTTTGTGGACTTGACTGTCCCTTTAAAGGGCAACATGGAAAGTGTCGGGATCCTAACATCTTTTTTGTGAACTTGCGAAAAGAATAACTCGCAAGTTGATGGTATTTTTAACCATAACTTTTATGGGACATAACTAATAATTATTTTATATCATGGCAGGACTCTTGATTTTATCTTTTACTTTATTTTTTGTCTTTATTCATTCTTTTTTCATACCCTGAGCGCTACTGTATGTTTAGTATTGTTATTGGTGTCTGTTTAATGACTATTTGTTTTATGAGCTACCTGTTGGTATCCTCTACCACGTGTCATCCTGTGCAACCTGTTTTCTTTGCCCTGCATAAAGAGATCTATCAGTTATTACCTGCTGGTCATTTATTACTAACCTTGTCTTGCTGACCCATACCTGCATAGCTCATAGTCATATATATCACATTTCTTCTTCTGCACATCCAAAGGCAGCTTGTTTCCTTTTTTTGTCACTTAGGCCTAGATTAAAAGATGAGCAAAAATTATTAGTGCTATTGAGAATTTATACCACTCAAATTAAATTAATATTATTCTCAAATTACAAGTTAAAAGTAAAATGGTAGCGCTCGAGGGAAAGCCTCTCGCTTACTGACATCTGGTGGGATAGAGTAGTCACACTAAATCCATCCATATTAGAAAATATCTATTTATCATCTATCTATCTATTTCTATCTATCTTTTAATGGCAAGGGCTCAAATTTGTATATATATGTGTGTATACTTGAATGAATACATATGTATTATATGCTTGTATGTCTGTACATATATATATATATATATATATATATATATATATACATACAGTACATATACACATACACATACATACAAACCTTCCCATTCCAACAGCTTGTAATTTACAATATCCCTTTAACCCACTTTTTAAACATTCATGTCTATATAAGTGGCACACTATTGAAAGCTCTCACTCGAGCGTAAACATCGCTAGTAAGTAATGTCTTGGCGCGTATTACAAGTTGAAAGTAAACGTTTTGCGCACGAGCGAAAACCCAATGTGCACTAACTTCAGGACCTCAAATATTGTGACTGCACTTACTTTTTCTCCCCATAGACTTTAATGGAGAGTTATTAATATTTCACATATCTTCTGCTGCTGTAGCCCATCTGCATCAAGGTTCGACGTGTTGCACATTCAAAGATGGTATTCCGCATACTTTGGTTGTAATTAGTGGTTATTTAAATTACTGTTGCCTTTCTATCATCCTGAACCAGTCTGCCCATTCTCCTCTGACATCAACAAGGCATTTTCATTCACACGACTGCCGCTCACTGGATATTTTCTCTTTTTAGGACCATTCTCTGTATCCCAGTAGATCAGCGGTTTTTGAAATACTCAAACCAGCCCGTCTGGCACCAACAACCATGCCACATTCAAAGTCACATTTTGATTCTCGGTTTGAACTTCAGCATGTCGTCTTCACCACGTCTAGATGCCTAAGTGCATTAAGTTGCTGCCATGTGATTGTCTGATTACTAAGCAATTGAACAGGTGTACCTAATATATATATATATATATATATATATATATATATATATAAAATATATCAGAAAAGGAAAAATGTCCTTGCACTGCACATTCATAGCTAAAAGCAGACGGTATTTCCCATTGTGGGAATATTTTCAATAATGTAAAATATATATCTATAGAGAAAAATATATAGGTATAGGTATATCTAGATATATATCTATTCTATGATCGCATTTGTAATGCGTCCATCGGTGTCGCCAGTTGCGCATGCATTCTAAAAGGAATGTTGCTTGCACAAATATTGGAATCCACCTGGATGCAGCGTAGGCAAACGAAGCAGCATTAAGGGAAAAAAAACCTAACCGCCCTCACGAAGTATGAAAAAAAACAACTAACCGCTCGCACAAAGTATTAAAAAAAATAAAACTGCCAGCACGAAGTATTACAACTAAAAAATAAAATAACCACCCACACAAAGTATTAAGAAAAAAAAGCTAACCGCCCGCACAAAGTATTAAGAAAAGAAAAAAAATAACCGCCCGCACGAAGTATTAAGAAAAAAAAAACATAACCAACCACATGGAGTATTAACAAAAACACCTAACCCTTAAACCGCCAAGCCCCCACAACAGAAACTACCTAACCCATAATCCGCCAAACCCCCACAACGCCAACTAAATAAAATATTAACCCCTAAACTGCCAATCCCTACAATGCTTACTACCTCTACATCTGTGTTTATCTTCTTTCTCTGGATTATACTATTAACCCCTAAACTGCCAACCCCCCACATCGCAAAAAAACCTAATTAACCTATTAACCCCTAAACTGCCAACCCCCACATCGCAATAAACCTATTTAACCTATTAACTCCTAATCCACCAACTCAAATAATTTACAGCTAGATTACGAGTTATGCGCGCTATAGGGAAATTAAAGAACGCAACAAAGTTGCGTTATTTAACCCTCTACAGCACAGCCATTACAAGTTTTCAAACAGCCGACTTGTGCGTGCGATATGGTGTTTTTAAGCTCCATACCGCACACAATCCAAGCGCGGTTTTGACGTGCTCGCGCACACTTTCCCCATAGACATCAATGGGGAGGTGTCAGAAAAAAATAGGATGAGAGCTTCTGAAATTCTATTGGCTGTTCAAATCAGCTAATAGAATTTCAGTAGCTCTCATCGTTTTGGCTGATTTGAACAGCCAATAGGATTTCAGTAGCTCTCATCCTATTGGCTGATTTGAATTTCCAAAATCAAATCAGCCAATAGGAATGCAAGGGACGCCATTTTGAATCTCGTACCTTGCATTGAAGATTCAGTATACGGCGGCGACCGTATGAAGAGGATGCTCCGCATCCAGATGTCTTCTGGATGGACCCTCTCCGCGCCGCCGGGATGAAGATAGAAAAGGCCGCCTGGATGAAGACTTCTTCCTGCCTGGATGAGGACTTTGATGCCTGGATGAAGATCGTTCAAGTGGGACTTCAAAAACTGTAAGTGGATCTTCGGGGGTTAGTGATAGTTTTTTTTAAGAGTTTTTGGGTGTTTTTTTTTTTAGTTTACAGTTTGGGCTATTCCTAAACAAGCTAAATACCCTTTCAGGGCAATGCCCATACAAATGCCCTTTTCAGGGCAATGGGTAACTTAGGTTTTTATTAGAGTTAGGTTTTTTTTTTAATTTTGAGGGGGTTGGTTGGGTGGTGGGTTTTATTGTTGGGGGGTCTTTGTATTATTTTTTTCAGGTAAAAGAGCTGTTTAACTTAGGGCAATGCCCTACAAAAGGCCCTTTTAAGGGCTATTGGTAGTTTATTGTAGGCTAGTGTTTTTTTATTTTGAAGGGGCTTTTTTATTTTGATAGGGCTATTAGATCAGGTGTAATTCTTTTTTATTTTTGATAATTTCATTTGTTATTTTTTGTAATCAACACCTAGATTTAGAGTTCTGAGTTAGCCTTAAAAAGCAGCGTTAAGGGGTCCTAGCGCTGCTTTTTAACGCCCGCTGGTATTACGAGTCAGGCAGGTACAGGTGTACTGTTCACTTTTGGCTACCGCAAATCCCCTTACGTCAATTGCGTATCCTATCTTTTCTATGGGATTTGCCTAACGCCAGTATTACGAGTCTTGGAAGAAGTGAGCGGTACAGCCTCTACCGCCAAGACTCCTACCGCCTAAAAAAGTCAGTAGTTAAGAGTTTTATGGGCTAACGCCGGAACATAAAGCTCTTAACTACAGTGCTACAAAGTACACTAACACCCATAAACTACCTATGAACCCCTAAACCGAGGCCCCCCCACATCGCAAACACTAAAATAAAATTATTTAACCCCTAATCTGCCGGACATCGCCGCCACCTACATTATACCTATGAACCCCTAATCTGCTGCCCCTAACATCGCCAACACCTATATTATATTTATTAACCCCTAATCTAACCCCCTCAACGTCACCGCCACCTACCTACACTTATTAACCCCTAATCTGCCGACCGGACATTGCCGCCACTATAATAAATGTATTAACCCCTAAACCGCCACACTCCCACCTCGCAAACACTATAATAAATTTTATTAACCCCTAATCTGCCCTCCCTAACATCGCCGCCACCTACCAACAATTATTAACCCCTAATCTGCCGCCCCCAACGTTGCCGCTACTATAATAAAGTTATTAACCCCTAAACCTATGTCTAACCCTAACCCTAACACCCTCCTAAGTTAAATATAATTTAAAGAAAACAAACTAAAAATATATATATTTAAATAAAATTAATCCTATTTAAAAATAAATACTTACCTATAAAATAAACCCTAATATAGCTACAATATAACTAAAAGTTACATTGTAGCTATTTTAGGATTTATATTTATTTTACAGGCAACTTTGTATTTATTTTAACTAGGTACAATAGCTATTAAATAGTTAATAACTATTTAATAGCTACCTAGTTAAAATAATTACAAACTTACCTGTAAAATAAATCCTAACCTAAGTTACAAATACACCTGACACTACACTATCAATAAATTAATTAAATAAATTAACTACAATTATCTAAACTAAAATACAATTAAATAAACTAAACTATAATACAAAAAACTCCCCACTAAATTACAAAAAATAAAAAAATATTACAAGAATTTTAATCTAATTACACCTAATCTAAGCCCCCTAATAAAATAAAAAGCCCCCCAAAATAATAAAATTCCCTAC